>NC_071978.1:27057677-27357677 GCF_026283585.1 Hylaeus volcanicus | reverse complement strand
TAATTACATTTTAAACGCACCAGAAATTACGCAAACACAAGTCGCGTTAGTTATTTACTTAACGCGTTTGTTGCGTCGCAACGGAACAGGATACAATAAGAAGGAGTAGAGAAATGACAAAAGTTTAATTATTTTTACATCCTGCTAGCTTTGACCACGAAAGGACACCGAGAAACAGAACCATGAAATTTTCCTTGATATCCTGTATCATTCTACGCTATTTTTTTTTGTGTGTGTTTCTTTCGTCCTCTCGATTTCACCGACGACGGTGACGACCGCATTCGGAATCGAGCGCGCGTGTTCGATCGTTGACAGATCGATCGAGACGACGACCTCCTTCGATGGAAACGTCGGGTAATTGCTTGGAAGCGTTGCGTCCACGGACGCGTGATTGGCATGTCTGTCTCAAGTAACTCGCACATCTAAGTGGCCTTTGACTGTTAACCCACGTACAGAGCTCTCGCGTTTCCCGAGGGTCGTATTCCAACTAATCGCCAACAGGGGGAAAACAGAAACGCGCGGGCAATTTCCGTGAGCTATGCAGAGTAAACAAATATTGAAAAAAATTGTTATTCTTATATTCCTGTATATTCATCGTCTCTTGGCTCGTAGATTATTACAGATAGTTCATATTTTCTTTCGTTAGATGATTAGTTACTGTTTTTGTATCGTCGTTGGTATTACACAGCAACGTTACTTAATTGCAAAATAGAAATAAATTTGAAAATGACACACGACGCAAGAGACCTCGCGTGGCGTTTTCCCCCCTTCCTCCTGTTACCTGTTTCATCCATTAATCAGCATACGTTCTCCCTCCGCCAAAAATCAGCTACTGTTACGATTAAGGATCGATAACGATCCGGCGATGCATCAACCCCGGTCCCTCGTAGTCGTTCTTTGTCGCGTAGAAAAAAAAAAAAAGAAGAAACGGCCACGGTGAATTATTTAAGAACAACAAGGTCGTTTATCATCGCTGTCATCGCGGACGCATCGCGAAGCCAGGATCTACGGGGGTTCGCGTGTGTCTCGTGACGTGTCGCACCCGGTGCACGCAGGTGCAACCATTCACGCAGGATGACAATTTATTGTAGGCGACAACCACTCGAACTGCTGTACTTGGAAGATGAAATCTGCGTACGGATTACTCAATTAGTCGAGGAGGCCGTGATTTTGAAAATTGAAAGGCAAGTTTAGCAATCCGATCGATAAACTTTGAAGGAAAGGACAAATTCCTTGAATAAATACAGAGGGTACGAGTATATATGGGACTGACTGTAAGTCCTACCAGAACATGAGACCCAACAACCAACAAACACCTACCATAAACACCTAACCCTTTGTGAAATTAATTTCTAATTCGTGTCATTTGAATGTACAACGAGTCCCTTTCGAAGTAAGCGTCACAAGTTCGACTGGATTCATCGTCGACCCCTCGGCACTCGAGGTGTCCAATTTTCCTTGCCGTTTCCCCGATAATTCGTCGGTACGAGCGAGTTCATCCAAGGAAAGGCCTTCCTCGCACCCCTTTTCCTTCATCCATTTTCCAAGCCGCGCGTAAGGACTACCCGAGATTATTCTGACCGCGTAATTGGCGAACGAGAACGAAGCCGCATCGGTCTGGGATGACGACCGCGATCTATAGAACAGCCAACCCACCAGGGTGTTGGCGGGGGGGTGGCGAGACTGTACCGTAGTCACGCGGGCTGCGGGTAGTACGCAATAATTGATGATTACCGGTGAGTCGCTGCCCCGTGTAATTAAAATAAATTAATAACGAGCGTGAAATAAGGCGGGAAACGGCGGGAGGATGTTATTACGGGCGCGGGGTTGTTAAGGGTTGGCTACTCCCGACCACTGGGACAAAAGGAAGATGGAAGCGGAAAAGGAGAAGCTCGGAAGCTCGTATTCCGATTCAACGAAAGAACCTGGCCCCCCGAAAGATTTTCGTGCCCTGGAAAGAAACCCCGAGTTCGTTCCCCTCTGCCGTGGCGCCGCTTCCGCCAAGGCGATGCGATTTAATTAAAGGTTCCTCTCCCGTCGCCACCCACCCGTGACTCTGGTTCGTGGCTTTTCTTCTCGGCCGGTTAACGAACCTAATTTTTAGTCGGATTGTAGATTACGCCGGGGGATTCGTTCGAACTCGAACCACCATAATTCCGGTTCCCTCTCGAGGCATCCGACGATGGGTTACGGAGCCGGTGCGCGGGTCGTTTGTTAACTGAATTTTATAATCGCGGCTGATGTTATTAAATTCGTGGCCCGATACGGTGGGTACGCGAGAGCCCGCTTCGATTCAGCGACGAAGACGAAGGACGACCGGGACGGAGCGAGTCCTCTTTAAATTACGTAAGGATCAATGCGCGATTAAGGATCGGGGTATTGGTATTCGTTTACGTTCGTTAGCCTGTCCTCCAGGTAACGAAGGTAAGTGAATTTCGTAATGGCGGTTTGCATCGCGGACCCCGTGCACTCGGTACTGGACTGTACAGAGCGTTCTTCGGTTTTGAATGCGTAGACAGGCTTCGGGAGTCGTATTTCTCGTACACTATTATGCATTAGACAGTCTTCTGGCGTATGTTGTACTGTGATTTTTTTATTACAGTTTGTACAGTACGAAGGTTCTTCTTTAGTCATTACATGACTATGTGTTAGTCTTCCAGACAATCCGATACAAGTATTGTTATCGTCATTCCCCCTCGAGAGCGTTACCAAAATTTTCAAACGTTCCCTACCGGCGAAATTGTTTAACCATCGCCCATCGATACCATCTCCCTGCTTCTTCGTTGTATTCTCGGCCTCGTAGAGAATGAATAACGACCGTGGTCTGTAATTGCGACTCCCACCGATATTATTAAGTTCGCGCGTACCTCGCTGGCCAGAAGACGAGGCGGGACGAAAAGGCGTTCTCGTGAGACGCGTGGTTAATGTTAAATTACATGGCCTGATCGGTAATCGCGACCATCGCGGACGGTTCGTCGCTTCGTTACGCGACGTACAAATATTCCGACGTCGGATCAACGCGCGCCGCGATAATAAAGGAATGTCAATTCGAACGATATTCGGCAATTACCGGGGCAGTCGCGAATACAAAATATCGTTTCGTGCCGCGGCGAAATTGCTTTATGCACTTCATTAATGTAATTGCCAATTGCTCGGTGATTATATTTAATTGGATCGATTGGATTTCGCCCGCCACCGTCAAGGCTGAATATGCGGACATCCTGTTAAATATTGTTTTCGAATATGAATCTCTAACTCTAGAATTTTACATGTTACGAATGTTGCCACGCGACATTTTTTTCTTCAAAATTATTCCTTTAGGAGGCTTGGTACATTTTTGTCTTTGTTTACTATGCGCAATTGTTTCCTTCTGGCGGATTTAATCATAGTTATCGATTAAAAAATTACTCGTTCGAAATTGGAAATAATCCTTTCTTCGTTGTACTGCTACCACACACGTGTATCAAACTTGCGGGTAGAAACTTCATTACATAAATCATAGCGAAAGAAACTAGAATGCACCGTGGAGTCTAAACTTAATCCTTAACTGCCAGTTTCCAGCAAACTTTACGCACATCGTCGCGAATGCGAGATGCGATCACTTAATTTATGGAGATCGTGTTGCGAAGATAAACTCTAGATATTACTTGCTGAAGATTAGTTTAATGTGTTGCATTAGAAAGCTGAACTATCGACGACTAAGAATGGGGTAAGATTAAGTCCTCCTTCGCAGCTATTGCTTCCTCGCACTTTGTTACACATAGCGTGTTCATTTCAATATTTCCTAATTAATATCTTCTGGAGCAGTGAAACTTGCACGTATATTTACTCGTGTCAAAACATAAGCAAACAGTCGATGAATATTTATGCGGATAGCGTACATCGTATCTGGACGAATTATGCATATTAATTTCTGGAATCTTACAGTATAATATCATATCATCACATTATAATACAATTGTAACTGGACAGTGGAAGTTTATACATTATGGGAACTGGAAATTTAGGAAAATGCACGAGTTATGATCAAATTCTTCGTTCACTTGATTTCTTGTTACTTCAAACTGTAGGTATAGTCTTTTCAAGGTTCGAAATCATTTGAAAATTATTTATGTTATCTCGTCTCGTGCGCGTCACTATTGATGACCGAAGAAATGAATCATACTCCTGTTCGAATAACTATTATTTCGATGTCGTAAACTATCAAATCGTTAGATCCCGTCCAGGAACAAACGACTAAACGATAGAACCGTTCATATTCCATTGGTCGCCGGTTTATGCTGCGAATTGGGGACGAATTTCGCAGTTCGCAGCGGTTTGACGTGCGTTATTGTGAACCGACCTGTGCCATCGTATTCCGCGCGGTCGAAAGGGTCGCGAACAATTCAGACGACCGAGAGCGTCTCACCGTTTGTCTTGCAGCTTTGTAACCAGTTTTGATTCGATCGTCGACGAAACAGGTTCGTTGACATTGCAATCGGTTCATCGAGGCGTGCGAATGAAGCGGCTGCGGCTTGCGGACACGTTAACTAATTAACCAACAAATTAGTAACATTTCGATGCTGCTCGGAACTTTGCGGACGTTCGCCGGCCGTGCCATCTGTCCTGCGACGGCTGCGATCTACGTGATGACAACCCTCGCTCCTCTTCGTTTCCAACCCCCTTTCAACCTCTGACGAGTTCGATTCTTGCTCTTAAGGTAACTCCTGTCATACGTGTTTCGACGATTAGGCACGTTTGCTCGATTATCGAGGCGATAGACGACGAAGTTTAGGGGAACAGAGGGAGCAGGAAATCTGTGAATTTCAGTTTGATGTGTCGTGGTTGTGCGAAGGTTTGATCGTAGGAGTTTCGTTTGAGTTTCTGCGAGTGTGGGGATTGTAAGGTTGTTTGGGACTCGATTGTTTTTTTTATTGGAATTGTAGAGTAAAATACGGCCAAGTCACAACAGATTCAATCAAACCTAGAAATCTTAGAATCATAGAAACACAGACCAAGTTTATATGCTACACGTTTGAGCGGTGAACCGAGCAGAGATAAAGGAACGCTTCGGAACACGAGTCTCCCTCGCAAACACCTACAAAGAATCTGAAAGAGATCCATCTCCTAAACATCATCCCACACCGCGTACATTTGTACCAGTAGCGTATCCATCTATACTCCTTCATCGATCACCGTCATCATTCAGGAGCTAAAAGGCTACAAAGTCGCTGGTCCTCAGCTACTAGGCCGTTGTTGAGCCAGGTCAAGACGTCTAGCTCGTTCACCACAGAGATCCACACTGGAGATACGATTTCCAATTCCAGAACGTCATTTCCACCAGGATCTAGCGGCGACTTCGAGGCCGAAAGGAGGAGGAATCCTGTACTCAAGGAAAAGACCCACTCGATTCGGGTGGGGAATCCATGGTAACCGTTTTGTGGCGGTTAGGGTAGCGTTGATGGATCGAGAGGCGTCCTGTCGAGAGCGCGTCGGGTCGTTGCACTTGACCTACCATCGCCCAGACCGCTACCACCCGACTCTCTTCTATTTGCAAGCCGTGACGCCGATCGTTTGGTGACGCGACACGATGACGTCCCGCCCGTGGAGGGTCATCGGACACTCCAGCGACCGGTGTCATCGCGTTTCCTGCTCGTTCTCGCGTTATTAACGACGGGACGGGCATTAATTGCGTTCGGGAGTGCGTATTGTTCCCTGGCTCAGGTGTAATTAACGTTTGTTCCGCTGCCAGGGTGTTCGCGTTACCGAGTGCCGATTGTAACGCGTTTCCGTGATTAGGGTCGCGGGATCGAGGAAAGGATCGGCTTGGTATTTTCGGATGTCGGGACATTGAATTCGGTCGTAGAGTCATAGAGCGTTGGTAGCTCTGTGAATACGTCGGGAAGTTCTACTTTTTTCGTGGCTCTTTTATAGCCTACTTATTTATCGAAGAAATTTAAAAATCAAGTAGAAAATGTTTTGACAAAATAGAAGCTTGTCCACGGCCACAATGAATTTGCCTGATCGATTACAAATTATTATCGCGATCCGACGCGATTGTTTAAGCCAAAATGAACAAACCCGTTATCCGTGCAGACCAACAGAACGCATAATAGTTCTCTGTTACGATTAGACCAGGATAGAAATTAGTTACATAGGTTTGCTCGCGCGTGTGATACTTTCACAGGAGAGTCGTTATCACATCGGACGCGTTAATGGAATATTCGAAGCAGTAAATTAACCAGCCCCAGATCAAACTGTCCACTCGTAGTCCATCGAACGAATCGTTGATCCCGCTGCCATAGAATCGAACCGCTCGATAAATTGATTCGGCTGGCGTCGTTCGATCCATCGCGCCTCATAAACATGCGGTAACTGGCGTCGAGCCTCTTTTTTATTCTCGCGGCCATTAATCCTCGCTTTCGCTCGGATTTACATTCGACAAGCCCTGGAATCGGCCTGTAAATTTCGCGAGGCGCAACCGGGCTCATTAACATATTTCTGACGAGTTCGTTTTCCGCGACGCCGTTCGCTCGCGGGCCCCGATTTCTTCGTGGTGCCTGAATATGCATGAGGACGCGTCGACAGGACGCGTGCACGCGTGCCCATAAAATTCCCGCACCCTTTCGAGGAGCAAGTTCGACGACGAACCTCGAGGAAACCCCTCGAACCGAGCGGAGTCGAGATCTCGAGTGTTTTCGAAAGGAACGAAAGCGTTTCAACTTCTACCGGAATCTAAACAGGATTTTAAAGTCGTCGAAGCTGCTGGCGCTCGAACTTGCTTCATCCTTCAGGAATTACAAACTTTCGCCCCACCCCCGCGAGCGACGGATTGAACACACGTGACACACGAGGATCGAATTCTTTCGGGACCCTGAGACTTTTATTTTCACGATAAATATTGTACGAGTCTACACGAAAAATAACGCACAGGGATTCGAACCCGCGATCCTCGGGTCCGCAGTCGATCGCTTTTCCTACAAGCCCAATCTTCTTTTTAACATACGTTTATCAAAGTCTTTTCTTGTTTGACTCCTTATTCTTGGGCATGGGGACGCGATACTGCTAGAGCACTTTGTAATTGTTACGTGGTTGAAGTAGACTTTTTGGATATTTGGTTTCACAGATGGAGGGATTTCCTAAGGCTGAAATTAAATTGCTCCAATCGATTTGAAGGGTTAATAAATTCGGGAGGCACGGGGACAAGAGTGGAGAGAGAAAATGTGGTACCTGGATTCTGGAGAGGGTGGAAGGACTGTGTAAAAGGGAGACAGAGGTACAGGTCGTGTAACGATGCTCGTCGCGATAGTTCCCGGCATTAATAACGCGGGTGGAACACGATTTTGCGCTCTTTATTGCCAGCGGGCAGCGTTAAGGGCGGGCTAGGCGCGCACATATCGGTACGACCATCCATCGTCCAAGATCTCGTGGTTGTGCACGACACATCCGCTTATGGGATATATCGCGCAACGCCGGCGTTGCTACGGCGCTAAGGTGCCTCGTTTAACGTGCCACTAATTTATTGCTCGACGAAGCACGGGGGGCTCGTTTGCTAAGCGAGGACCTCGACCCTCGAATCCGTTAATGAAACGTAGCGGGCCCGAAAATCCTCCGAATCTGGGTACGAGGCTCGATTCTTTTAGAAACTGGTAAAGAAAATCAACGCGTTGAACGCAAGAAACTCATTAAATAATAAAGGGATATCGTCGGCTAAGTAAAAAGTAAATCACGAATTCGGAAGATTAGGTAGAACTGAATTCCTCTTGGCGATGAGCGTGAATTTTTCAACCGAACGATAAGTGATTAACCAGTCGAAAGTTACGCGGTTGTAATAAATTCGCAGACTTGCGCAAGATCCAAGCTAACGGGATGTAAATATTTAATTGTCGTCTCTAGCCACGTTCGCCTCGTAACAGGAGGGTTTATTACCGGCCAAAAACCGCTTCACTTTCTGCCCGAGCATCTTGCCCCGAAGCACGAAAGCATTAATGAAAGTTACTATGGCTGATGATCGTGTAGGTACTTCCTGCGTTTATGCGCGGAATTTGTGGTATTACAGGCGTTCGTGTTTTGCGGTTTGGGATTTCGAATACCGACATTGTTCGAGCCATCATCTACTCGGAACTACATACGAAAGTGTGCCGCTCTGTGGATTAATAAACGTGCAAATAATTGCCATCGGATAACACCGGCGATATGTACGTTCGTCATAATTACAGCTGCCCTTGGGACCATACGTTTCCACGCGTTTCATGTTTTTCGACAATTATTAGTTGTCTGTTAATTGAAACCGTTGGCGTCGATTAATTAATTGATATGGAAGTAATTGTTTTCTCACAGAGGGTCAGGTACCAATTAGAGACTCGTGTCTATCTTTACTTAGTTAGAAACACATGTTAGAAAAATCAAATAATTTCATTAAAATTAAATGGCCCTTGTAAATTATTAAATTATTGAATTTAAATTTGAAATCTGCGACGTTTTCATACCACTTTTCTGTCTGCCGAGAAACAGTAATTTCCTTGGTAATATTTTCGCTTCAATGTACATTAATGTGTTATACGAGACGCTTCTTTGCGACGATAGCATGTAATTGTGATCTTCAGATACGAGATAATCGCGGAATAATTTGCATAGAGTACACCCTACGGTTATTCAGAGGCTATTAATAAATGTTCATAACGAGTTTCAAGCTAATCTCACGATGCTTTACATAATATCATTCTCGTGGATCGTATTATGATGAAATTCATAGTACGGTTAATTTGAAATTATAAAGGTAATGGATATAGTCACACTGCCCACACTGATTACGTCGAGCATCCTCGAACAGATTATTAAACATTCGTGATAGACACTATTTCATACGACACTTGACAATAAAATATAATAAATAATAAAAATAAAAATTCTACAAATCTGGAAATAAGCAATGTTTCCACTTTTTTATTTTTTATTTTTCAAACGGTAGCCCGTACCGCATCGTAGAACTCTGCAAAGACTCAAACGGATAAATTCATTAGAGACGATGAAAACAGAGTTTAGAGAACCCACTTGCTTTTTGTGGCGGATTGTTGATAATGGAGAACCAATGCCGGGATTGCGATTTAATTGGCTCCTCGATTGTCCATTTCTTACGAAGGACTCGAGGATTAAGGATTAAAACAGCCAATCATATGGACGTCGCGTTCGATCCCAGCCGAATGATTTGTTATCGCGTGAAATTGTAACCCGGTAGCCGACGTGATTTTCGCGATGCCCGATTCGTTATTGAGATACAGGATCGCGTTGAATCTATGGACAGCCTCGACACGGATGTGTCTTCGCGATAACGATCGGCCCCTTCCACAATGGCTACCCAGGAGAAACGAGCTTCTGCTCTTACAATGTACGCGCAAAGACCCCTTATGAATGGGCACGTGCTCGTACGTACAACGCAGAACCACGGCTACCGCCGCGAAAGCGTAATTAATTCCTTTTGACGACATCTGATCGCACGGAAAGAAACCACTGTGCAAAGAAAATTGAATGCGGCCTCGATTTCATTAATTTGTTGCTGTTTACACATTCGCCTATTAATGTAGCGTTTCGTGTGTCTCGAGGGTTGATTTTGATTTATGGTATGAGTTGGATTTACCGATTTGTATCTGATATTTCATTCAATGGTAATCAGAGGGACGAAGGGAATAATATATCGAGACGTAACTGTCTGAACTGTGCCGAATTATCTTTTTGTTTTCACTGTATGCGGAAATGTTCTACAATCTAGGATAAATGACTTTTCATAAGTACCAATCGTTATACTACATATATACAGTACGTTCCTCGAATACTAAGACAGAAAGGGATATCATAACTACCAAGAGATATTATTTTTCTTCGGATATAAAAGGTGTTACTTCAATTTTTATAATTTCATAAACCAATGATATAATCCACCTATTATTAAAGCGAACCACGGATTACTAAATAACCTAAACATTATCGAGTCTCAGTTAAGCTACCATCAATGGTACCAATGGCTGTTCGCCACTCATCCCAAGCTTCACGGAAGAAAATATTTTCCCCAGCGTTGCAATTTCGTCGTGGCAAAAGTAGACTTGAAAAAAATGCATTTCCCTTTGAATCGACGCGCCCGCAAATCTTTCGCAGGCATTAAACCCCGTAGGAGGATATATACGAAATTTATTCGCGCAGGGGTTGGGTTGGAAGGGTGAACCTGGCTGGGTCAGGGAGCAAGGAAATATCCCGAGACATTTTTTGACCGAGCGATTCACTCTCACCCGCTCGATTTCTCTTTTCCATTTCACGTTTCTTTCTCGCCCTATCCGAGCAAACCATCCGCGAAGCAACCGCCCATGGTTTTTCGTCAGTTACTTTGTCCGCCATCGGTCTGACCGTGCACTCGGAATCGATACGCGCGTGCGTTCCTGCACCGAACGCAAGTGACATTACGGCTCCATCTTTGGTTTTGCGTCCATAATACTCGAATGTCTATATGATAACGAAGGAACTACTGTGCTCCAACCACGATCCGTCTTTTCCTTCGAATGGTATCCTAGGAATCTCGAATACTCTGGTCGCGTCCTTCTTCTTGTAACGTCCTTGGTACATTTTTCAAAGACCGTGGATCATAGCGATACAACACGAGACAATATAGCAGAAATGAAATCGCTGGTCTTTCATTTGCCAAAGAATCTGTAAATTCAATTGAAGGTAGGAAGGCTCTCTAATAGTTGTCAAAGAAATAAATCTTTCTTCTCCTTGGAATATTTTCCAAAGTCTAAGTATCATTTTTTATCTGTTGACATTTTCATGAAATCGTTTTTCACAGCAAGAACCACTGATTTGCGATACGAAATCTTGATCGATCTGACTTCCGTCCTGCGAGTTTTTTCTTTCCTGTAGAATACTTTCAGCTTCTTTTGAAACTGTTACCCGAAGGGGCTCGCTTTCCTCTCGAAATTTTTTAAGCGGATTCGTTCTCGCTGAAGCTGTCCTTTATACGCTAATTACCGAGGTAATAGGAGGAAAAATCGGAGCCTGTAGTCTCATCAAACGTTTCAAGGGTCTTTGCAAGGAGATTCCTGGCCGACACGCTCACGGATCAGTAACTTCTTCGGTTCAATCGTGTCGTCGCGCCTCGAAACTTTGGATTCCAACTTTTATTCGTTCATAGCAGTCTCAACCATTAACGTATTCGCGATCGACGCGTTTAACGATTCCCTTCAAAGGCTTCGGAACTTTACCCTATTTAGGACATCTTGGGGAAAGCTTTCCCCTACAATTGGAAATTAGTTTCTGAGAAGATATTCAATGATTTACGGCCGGGATCTGGTTTACCTAAGGGATTGATCATTGTTTGCGAGTTTATGGATTCCATTCAAATCTTCGCCGATGCATGTTTGAGTCTAGGACGATCTCTGCCGTG
The DNA here is from genome assembly GCF_026283585.1 of Hylaeus volcanicus. Classification (NCBI taxonomy): domain Eukaryota; kingdom Metazoa; phylum Arthropoda; class Insecta; order Hymenoptera; family Colletidae; genus Hylaeus; species Hylaeus volcanicus. The sequence continues at coordinate 27,346,267 of NC_071978.1, read as the reverse complement.
CTTGACTTCCGACGAACTATTTATACAAGGTATTGTTCAATTTCTCACATAGAATCACCTCTTACTCGCTTATACAACCAGTCACGAGACACCCTTTGTAATAGCGATAGATGTAGTAGATCTCCCCTCGTCGCTTATCAACGTGTTAAAATTCCATTTATTTTCTTCTAAAAAAGTACGCATTCGCACAAGTATCCCCGTTCCAGCGATCGCGAACCATATTCCTCGAGTCGCGTCGAGTTTTCTCAAGCCTGGAACCACCGTCAGAACCAGAAACCCTCGAGCTCGGTCACCGAAAATCCTCCCCACCGAAATTTTTCTCTGGTACGCTCGAACACGGCTGATCTGATGATATATCGCGGCCGATTGAATCGAGTTCTCCGTCGCGGCGCAGGACGAATTTTTCCACCAAGGAGGGCAATAATCCTTCACGGAGGCCGGGAAGGAATTGTCGGGGGTTGAAAGGCTCCCGATGGCCCGTTTATTGAGCCTGGGAGCGCGGGTGCTCGCGAGGGACGCTTTCACGCTGGGATATACGCGTCAGCCTCCGTCGTGCGGCTCTATTCAGCCGGCGGATATATGTCGCATTAATTATATCTCTGTCAATGCGTTGTCGTCCGAACTAGCCTGGACCGGTTCGTGCGGCCCGCGTGTCAGTAACCACAGCGGACCATTGTTCCTCGTGCTGCGCGCTGGTTGCCAGGCTAGTTAGATACCTCGACCGCCCGTCCAGGGAATTGTTGAGCTTATTAGCTCCAAAGCGGTTCGTGGTGCTACGACCTCGTCGGACCACGGCGAGGGAAAAGGACGCCAAAGCGGGGAGCGAATGGCGGCTTTGTCGCCCGCTCAACGAGGGGATTGTTCTTTGCTGTTTTCGTGGCTCTCGTCGACGGGCTTTGAGACGATAAACGCTTGCGAAATGTTTCCAGAGTTCGGGACGACGAAGAATTGATCTGCATTCTAACTCGTTAGCTTTACAGAAGTGTCCAAGAATTTTCCAAATTCGAGATAATAAAAAACCTAACTTGTATTCCAATTGACGCCATCAATTGGAATCTTCTCATATTTCTAAAATATGGCACTACTCGTCTCGTCAATATTATAGATCGAAAGGTGACGCCATCTGTAGTGTAAATTAATAACGAAAATTTTCAAACTATCATCGTCGTGCTCAGATCGTGTGAAACTTTATGAAAAGAATTAAAGATCTGTTCACACCTGTTTGGTAATTACAGTCAATTCCATAAAATATTCGTCTAAATCGATCGATAGGTTTGATGACTCCAAATAAATCTTTTATTATAAATATATGCTCGTGTGAGATCTATTTATGTATATATTTATAAGAAATCATTTTGAAGTTACGAATACCCACATACTCCGTACCATGGCACGCATGTGCTTCGAGCCACGTTCCATTGTTAATTAACGCGGAGCTCGCATATTCGGCAAGTCAAGTTGAGCAGGAAGTTCGGGAATATCCTGTATCGAAGCCTGTCATTATCGAACCGCCGTTGCAACTGGAAATTAGAAAATATTTTAAGCGAGTGACTCACAGACACGCGTGCTCTCGATTGCTGCAGACTCCTGATCGATAAGACAGCAGGAAGTTTTGGAACATTCCATCGAAGGCTGCCACTACCAGACGCAGCTTGACGTGCCTTAGAATATTGTTGCGGTTAGTTCGCGACGCGAGCAATTGGTATTTACTTTCCACGATGGGATCAAGGCCGGGAATTCGCATGTAGAAGGAAAAGAACGTTACTCGCGTGGGTGGAGATATCTATGCAAACGAGTGCGGCTAATTGAACGCAGCAATGTAGTAATTTACCCGTAAAGTTCATTACGAATGAGGTTGCTTGCTCGGCCGAGTTACTCGAGCTTGTTACGATTCGCGTCGATCTGCCGCAAAGTGATAAGGGTGGCTTTATTTACTTTTTATTTAAGAAGTCCCTTATCTCGGCTGCGTTCTCACAAAGACCTTGGGAGACCGTAGAGTTATTCTATGTTTCCGAGATAAGGGGCATTATGCCGCATTTCTCCATGACTATGCGCTCGAGTAACTTGCAGCTTAACCGCGAGCCGATCGATTGCTCGCGTGTTTGCCATTCGAGGAATAAATTCCGACACGCTTCGTCTTTCGATCGCGAAACGGGCCGAACGTGTGGGGTATAGGGGAGGAATGTTTGAAAAGGTAGCAACAATTTTGTCCTATATTGCTTCGCATGCGATAGACCGTTTTCTCGTAATGTTCCACGGCGATTCGAACGTAGATAGGATAAGTCCATTCTTTATGGTAATTGTTACACGCGTTACAATAACGAGTAATGGTGATTGACGTGCACTGGGAACATGAGCGGTCGTTTGGATAAAAATCGACATTAGACCTCTGCATATCGTAATAGCGTTTTAAACTTGCTAAGAGACTCTTGATCTATCCCACGTTATTATCTTATGGGGTGTCCATACCCGCGTTCGTAGATTTGGAATTATTGAATGAAGCAAATAAATGAACATTTTTCTTTGGAATCAGCTGAACATGGTCGAAACCAACGTCCTTAAAATATTAGCGATGGATTTGCAAATGAAAGCCATAAGAAGGGATTTTAAGGAAAATATTTGCAATAAAAATAATACCGTATTAAACACTTTACAAACGAAAGAGTGTCTCCCTTCGATGTTTTTCAACAACTTTTCGACTTATCTTTCAAACGCTAAGCGCGAGCACACGACGAACTTGTTGCATTTCCCTTTTTCTCGTACCGTTTCTCGGTTTATTTGCCCGCGATAACTATCTAGAGGCGTTCCACGTACTTGTGCTTGTCGTCAGTTTGATTTTCTATCTTTGAAATACGCGTATAGCCGCGAGTTCGAGAGAGTTTGCAACATTATGCAAATAGCATCTATCTGCCATCTCCTTACGGTGATTTGTTGTTTCCTTCTGCACTCGAGACCGGTTTCCCCGCTATCTCGAATATTAAAATTGGCCGAGGGCGATCTCGTTTCGCGCGGAAAGCTAAACTTACGATAATATTTTCGTAACGCCGGAGATGATCGTTTCTCGTATCGCTCTGATAAAACTTCGGATTAATAATCGTGGATGGAAAAGCACCACGCCGCTTCGGGGACCGTGCTCGAATTTCACCGTCGTAAATCGACCATTGAAACTCGACTACTCGTCGTATTTCACCTCTCTTTTTCGAGAACAGGACTTGCAAACTTCTTTAAACAACTTGTCTCTTTCCGTTGTTACTGCATGTTGATGTTATTCTCGAGAGACGATGTCATCTTTCTCGATTTCTTTATCATTTTAGCTTCGTGTGTTTTTTTTTCTGGACTCGCTGTCCTTTATATCGTATATGTATATCGTAGCATCAGAAAAATTCTGAAGAGGATCGATACATAATAGTTCACAAGAAAGAAAGGGACACCAAATGGCACATAACACAGCGATCACACGTTTTCTAATAAAATTCCGTACGAGACAAAAGTAAATTATGTATCTCTTCGATACTGGTTCTCGCGCCCGTTCGCCGAGTGAAACACTACAACAGGGTGACACACTTTGTCGCCTGTCAGTTTCGTTCTCCGAGCGAATACTTTCCTGGCTTCGCCATTATGAGCTGCCAATGTGATTTAACGACGAACACCCCCGATCGACGAGCAGTAATTTCCTTTGAGGCGAGATTTTCATTGGCGTTGGAGCAACGGGGCGCGAGAAAACGTCGTGAAATGGAAACGAGTGCGCGACGGAGACCGCGTGAGGAACACGGAGAAACGGAACTGGACAAGAGGACAGCCGTCACGCTCGTTATTTTTCATCCAATATTCAACAAAGGTTCATTCAATTGAACCTTACACACCGGCGTGGAACACCGAGCGACGTATGCAAATGGCCGGTGACAAATGATCTTGTTATTCCCGGGGCTTCTCTTGACTCAGACCAGTGTCTACTCAGGTATTGTGCGACGCCGTGCGCGCCTCCTCTTTGAGCCCCCGTGGCGGACTGGAATTTTCTGCGGTCGTTCGATATATTCCTGTTCATCCATCTCGTTCCCCGTGCGTTCGAGCATGAGGCCGAGAGCAAACACAAGAAAGAGTAACGGGATCGGGGTGGTTCTTTGTAAGCAGTGTATAGCGATTCGAGGGCATCTGTCTTCGCCGGGACGCGTATTTTTCATTTCCGGGTTCCGCGGCGGGGACGTCTGACCTCGTTCAAGGGCGAGGTCGACCGTCCGAAATTCTTCAATTCAGAGATTCTTTGAAAGGTGGTCTCCTGGAGCCAACGCTCTTTTTTGTTTACATGGAAAATTCAGAAAAGAGACAATGTTTAGAGGGGCGAGGGTAAATGTTTCTACTTCTCGCTGATCCCAGTTTAAAGGATTGTTTATCATTCGTGGGACGCGACAAATTGCAAAATGGAGCACGCGGCCTAACGTCGTCGCGATTCGCGAAATAAACTGCGTTCGTGTACGTGCACTTTCGTCGTGGTGCGTATTTAAACACGTCCGTTGGGAGCAAGAACGAATTTCGTCGGGCGGGGGTGGCACGAGTGGAACGGAGTGACGGAGCAACGAAAAAATAAACGAAAAGTGACGAACTGCACGCGAAATGAAACGATTAGGAAGAATTGAAAAATTGCGACGCGAAGCACCTTTCGTTCCCGTCTCTGCGTTCGACGTGTAATTCTCGAACGGACGATATCCTCCATCTCCTCCTTTAAAAGATTGGAAACATCTTCACCCGTGAAATACGACTTGTTCTTTATTGAGAAATAATCCTTCTGGATTTAGCTCGACTTTCTCGATAATTAAAGAATTTTATTATTAGATTGCCGGGAAATTCGGTCGACAGTTAATCGCCCGGAACAAGATCAATGCAACGAGCTGCCTTCTCAATTAAACTGCTGTTTTAAATTCGAATTAAACTACCATAGTAGATACACCTAAACACTATTCAGGAAAAGTATCGATTGTATCATAAATTAATATCTTTTATAAACGTTCCAATGTGCCTCGTGTTTGTCTACAATTCATCGGTCCAAATACCGCTCGAGATTTTTATTTAGATAAGAATTTCGCCTATCCTCGCGCGAGAAGTTGTATTTCACTCGCAGGGGAGACATAAAACTTCGGCTCCGTTCGATTATTCAACGTAAGAAAGGAGCTCTCCGAACGAACGAGCATTTTCCTAGCAGTCGTAAATCGAGATCGAAAAAATACAACGGATCCGCGGAAGGTGGAGAGGTATCCGCGATAGGCACTCGACGTTAGACTTCTTTTTACCGTTTGCGCGTCGCGGCGGTGGCGTCTCCGTTCTCTCGTTTTTCCGTCGGTTTCTCGTTTAGCCGCGGGAAAGGGCCCCGTCGTTGATCGCTCGAATCCTGTTACACGGCGCGTCGGTTTTTAGGTCACAGCAATTATCGTAATCCCCTTGACAATGGAGGGAAGCCGTTCCGTCGTGCTCAGCCAGCGCTGCCAACGACGCCCGGCGATGCCAGAAACGACAGCAATGACACAGCAAAGAGAGAAACAAACGGAAGAGCGAACGGGTCTGCGGTTGTTCGCTGTTGCTTTTTCCTGGTCCGCTGGGCGACCAGTGGGACCGAAGGTGGGATTTGCTATCAGCGGGGTCTCCCGAAGATGTATAGACGGGCACAGTGGGTCCCAGTAATATCGGTAGTAGTAGCATTGCTTTCATCTGATTGACTTCGTCATTTTATACTAATATATATTTTGAAATTGTAATGGTTCAGGCCATATCAATTTATTATTATCATGTCAAAGGTGCCACTTCTGTAATTACAGGACTCGTAATTCATTGCATAGCTTTGCGTATATTATTGCGATGGAAGTGCATACAGATTTGCAGAACATCGGCGGATAACACGTGCTTGCGGTATAATAGAGTGGAATGTAGGTCGTGTATATACGCGGAGAATAACAGGACCAAGAATACTTCGCCGAACGCGAAGAGTTTCTGGAGCAATATTTTGACGTCATTTGCGCTTGAGGATTTTCTAAGTCGATTTTTTACATTTTTGCATCGAGGTTGACTTTAAACATCAAATTTAACAGATGGGAAATCGGCATCGCGACGGTGATTTTTATTTTGAAATCTAAAGAAGAAAAAATTGGCCTCAGATATAACTTTCGGTGAACTTAGCGCTGGGCTGGCCACCTCGTGGCGGATCCAGTATTTCGACAGAAGAGTGGACCATTCGTTGGCGGAAGAATAGAGCTCCGCTCGTTTTTCTCGAATTCGCACCGACGATCGATGCTTTCGCAAAGAATGGCTGGCCATTCGACGCAGAGTGTGCTCGAACGGAAGAAAAGGGGCCGCGGCGGGAAAAGAAAGGGGAGAGGTGTGTGTGTGTGCCGCGTTTCATGGGACAGGAATGTTTTTTATCGTGTCAGCTGGCCCATCCCGTAGCTGGCCGCCCGTTCCGGGTTATGGATCGCCGATTCGTCTCCTCGAAGACCGTACCCGGCGAAAGTTAATTGTTTCCGACGGAAAGTTGGATGGAGAGATTCGGAGCTCTTCGTGTCGAATCTGTGTTTTTTTTGCGCCAGTGGAAAGGATCGTCGGAGTCGCGAAACGCTGGTTTTTCTACCACGGGTACCAACGTCTGCTCCTAACTGCGGTGTCACTGACTTCGTGCGTTGTTTTCGCGAATTTTTTTTAGTTCCACTTTTATAGTCCAATATTTCTTCCATTTTTTTTTTCTTTTAATTGCTTCGCGTTACTACGAATACAAAATCTTCAGACTATACAGTTCTTAACGAACTGCCGTGCGAATGAAAATTTATACAGGAAACCTCTCCCGTTGCATCAAAGCAAAGCAAAGGTTTTTCCAGGCCCATATTTTCCTACGATCCTCGCTTTGACAGCTACGCGCGCGCGCAATGTTTGCGCCGACTATTTCCACACTTTCTGCACACTTTTAGCAACAAGCGTAATTGTCAAAATGGAAAGCAAAACAAGAAAACTGTTTGCTCGATACTGCACGCGAATCTCGAGCTTTCGCCGATATATTCAGTGACTCTAATTTCGGATCGTTCGCGCCACTTCGAACCTTTGAATTCAGCAAGCGAATCATCGACTCTTCCTCGCGGAAGCATCGAATTTTTTCCAAACTTTTTGTATGGAATTGAATTCTTCCGGAATCGAATTTCGATTTCCTTGTTCACCAAGTTTAGTCAGACTGACCCAAACTGAGTCTCAACTTGACGGTCACTATCGTATTCAGCGCAATTTCGGCCATCTTCGAGAGAAATAAGGAGTATTCTATGTCTAAATTATTCTACAACATTTTTAATATTTACTGTGACGGAATAGTCCCAGAATTCGTCTTGGATTCGACCGGATAGAGGGCGATCGAGGGTGGAAATCGCGTTTCCTATCGTTGAGTAAATCGCGGAGATTTCCCAACCGTGGAAACGGGGGATCTCTTAACAATAAGATTCGCGAGCATTCGAAGTCGACGGAGGGTGCGGGACGGTAAAGGAAATTATTTAGCCCCCATTAACGTCACTCGCATTTACTCGTCGGGGGATGTCTCCACCCCGCCTGGGTGGTCCTCTCTCTCTCTTTCTCCCGTCGTCCACTTTGCTCTTTCCCCACGTTGGTCGACGCGTTTCTCTCCTTCGTTCCCTCCGCGACCCTCGACGCCTGCAACCACCCGCCGTCGCTCGTTATTTAACCTCCACGGCTCGACGATGAAGCCGCTGGATTTGATTTCATTCGTTTCGCGGGAGAAGGATAATATTATGTTATTCTCGTAACTCTAATAATAACGCGGCTACTTGCGCTAACGACGTAAACGCTTATGGTAGTTAACTCGGAATGGTTCGTATGCTGCGCGCGCCACGCACCGTTTCGCTTTCTCGGAAACTGATCCGTTAGGGTCGTGGAAAAACCACGTAACCGCGTGACTTTGGAAAATGTTCCCGGAACACGTGTCGATCGTTGACATTTTAAATCGATCGCTCTTGTACCCGTAACCATCCCTTAAAATCTTTCTGTGTTCCCAAACTCCATATTAATGAGTAAATTTTGCGTACATTGCGTTATCCTTTTAGAGCATATAAATATACGATTCCAATTAGCATCAGAGCATCCCCGTCTAATAAAATGTCTGCCATCTAGGTCGTCATCTACAGGTTGCAAAAGAACCAAAAAATTTGCCGCACGAAGCGCGCGGTAAGGCTAACAAATTTGCATAGTAATGTGCGGGGATCGTTTGTTAAGCTTTACGGGGGATCTTCGCGATGCCAGTACTCGTCATAAAATCGCGCCGAATGAATAAAGTCGCGCGATATTAAGCTGAACAATAAAATCACATTAAACCGATACTAAACATCTTCTTTTCCGTAATTCTCTGGAAATAGAGTGTCGTTTAATACGGCAAAGGAGAACGAGATTAACGCATCGTCCATTATATTAATAGAGCCCTCGCTCGTAAGCCCCCCCACCCCCCCACCCCCCCCACCCCGCCCCCCGAATGGAGATGAGAACGAATAGAAAGTCCACCCTTAAATAACAGAACGAAGTGAATTTATTGTTCGCGCATTTTACAGCAGGTGCTTCGGCGCACGGCTCATAAATTTCTTTAGAATTCAATTAAAGTTGAAACTTCTCTGAAGAAGCGACTCCGGGCATTTAGTGCGTGCGATAAAGGGAACCAAATAAAATTGCGTGCTCAAAAATGCTTTCCGCTCTGTTGTGCACGGACGATTAATTACGGAAACTTTTATTATCATCTCATTTATGTAGAACGAAAGTTTAGCTCGCTTATCTGGCTGTGAAACTTAACAGGGAAGTGGCGCAGATAATGGAAATCCGTGTAATAATTGAGTGAAAAGTTTTCGTGTTTTTCTAAAACATTTTTCTTCTTTCCTACGGTGCACTTCAGATTTTTAATGAATAATATACCCAAGATGACACGAGTGATAGATTCGAAGACGTTGTATCGGCCACCACGATAAATTGTATACATTTTGTAAGGATTTATTTCAACGTCATGCTCGATAATGAACTTTAACGATCCACTCCGTTATATTAAAATAATATATGTAAACTCCTACGTTAAAATATATTCAGAAATGAATGTGGTCTGGAAATGTGCGATTATTTTCACGGCAGAACAGGGAAACACGTTATGTCAGCCATAAAATTACTTCCAGGAAGACACTATCTAAAAATGGAATAGAAAATGGTTTAAACATTAGGCATGGTGAGATATCGCGACTTCCCCGTGTCTTACCCAGTCCTCCAATATTTACATATATCGAACATATGTTATCTGGCGTTGTTCACACTGCTCTCTGAATTAAGCAGGCGCGCAACGTTCGACCAAAGTTTTCGGGTTCACGGTATCTTGGACGAAAGTTATTCGACGGTATTTTTCGTCTGGAGCGAAATGGGAGCTCGAAACCCCTATGACCTTTTATCTCTGAAAAAGGTCGGATCGAAACGTGCCAGTGAATCGCCAACCGACCAGAATGTACATTAATTTTCAAACTGTAACCTAATAGGTATCTTGATAGGGAATCGCGGCACTATATTTAAAACTGGGGCAGTCAATTTCGTACCATTTTTAAACGCACGTTGCTATGTGCATTATGTGTTATTGTAAAGCTTGTATACTTATACATTGTTAGCTTTATTTATATCATTTGTTTCATCAAAGTTGTAGTAAAGGATGAAGTTAGATCTTATCAGCAATGGATAAATAAATTTTCCATGGCCATCTTTAGATGTACAATAAAATACGTAACTCGTCCGTAGTTAAATAAAACCAAATGTACTCTTTTCTGTAGCGAATAGTGTCTTTGCGAAATAATTTACTGTTTCAATCTAATTCAAATCTAATTCAAACAAACGAGACTATTCGTATATTTTCATCAAAAATCGAGGCCTTTCGCCACATTATATTTCCCGCGCAGAACCAACCGATCTCGGTATTTAACCTGCAATACAAATTCCGAAAGTGCTGCCCCGCAGAATAAACTTCACGCCGCGAAAGAATTACAAACAAACCGCCCCGACTTCTTCGTACGTCGTAAAAGCTTCCTCCGATCCCCCGTGGCAACAGCCTGGCCAAGCCAGCACGGAACACGAGTCGTCAAATACAAATTGCAAACCCGACTTGGTCAAACACAGAGCGATAACTGTTCCAGCGGCGGAACGGCGGAAATGGCGTTCGAAGAAACGCGCGCTAGCTCGTTGGAATTTTCACTGTACTTTTCATCTCCGCCATGGAAAACGGAAAACACACGGTATTACCAGTATGTTCACCTTCTGCTGCGCCGTTCTAGCGTTTCGCTCTTCGCGTACATACGAGAGTAATTGTTCTAATTTAGATCGTACGTCACGTCGATTCGCCAGTGTTGACCAACGTTGAACAGCATGTTATACATGTTATATGGGATATTTTCTGAGGAATTAAAAGAATTTCACGTGTCACTTGATTTTTGTTGCGAGCTGCATTACCGTGAGAATATTTCATTTTATTCAAATGAATGTGGATGACCTCAGGATATTGCAAAGTATTTGCTTGGGAATTTTATATTGGTCCTGTCGAAATAAATAAAGCTTTAATTTGAAATGTTCAATTATCTTCAGAAGCAAGTGTGATATTCAGAGTGCTCGAGGTAGTCCCCTATATGATATGTTTTGTAGAATTTTCACCTAGGCCACGAAAACAGAAGACACTATTGTGTTCGCGAGGTCTTCCTCTTCTCTTTCGTCCTTCCTTTCAGCGGTTCAGACCTTCGCCGGCGAGAGAGGCAATATTTCCTCGCAACGCGCACGTTTGCGTTCCGCGCAGGACCAACCGCTTCCCGAGCACATCGACGATCGGCGCGCTCTTTTATAAATATTTATCCTCATTTGAATCCATCGGGACCAACGGTGCTCCTCCCGTCTGCCTCTCTGTCTCTCTCGCCATCCCTGTCGTCGTCTTCGTCCGCTTCCTCCGGTTCTTCTTTTCCGCAGACCGCCCTAGTCCCTTCGACCGTGGCCCGTCTCCCCGGGCGTGTATTTGTTCTCGCAAATCTTTTATACGTTTCGTACGCGGATTTGCATCCATAACGGCCGCGGGCGCTTTCGTTTTCCTGTTCCTTCCACCTCGAGCGTTCCTCGGGACCGTCTATATTTTTCCCCTCTTCCGACCCGACGCTCTTCCTCGTCGTCGTCGTTTCCCTTTACCCGTGTAGGCGCCGCGTAAATGCCGCCTGGCTTCCTGCGAACTTTACTCGTCCTTTTTCGAACGGGACCTGTCGACGCGTGGAAACGTCAGACACTCCTCGCTAGACTTTCTTCTTTCTTTCAGTCGATGGAAAATTCAGCTCCTGTTTTCGTCTCGCACCACATCCTCTTCCGCCCTTGTCATCTGGAAGAGTATGATTCGTGGTCTGACGTTCTGTTGCCGAATGCTTCGACTTCGAGTTACGTAACAGCGACGAATTTGATTAAACCTGCAGAAAATAAAACTCGGGCGAAGAATAACTATATCGAATGTTCGTACTTGTACGTGATCGCGCACTACTTCGAGTTTTTCAGAAACTAATTTCAAGAATGCATAAACCAGCGTTATGTCACGCACCCTCGGAACCTCCCTCTTCTGAAATAAACTGCCAACACGGATTTTCATGTTGGCGGCCTACTATAGGAAATATTGATTGTAAGAAATTTGAAATACGCCGCAATGCAGCAGCGGAGCCGGTCACACGAACAGTCGTCATGGAGTTATTAGGTGCGATCCAAACCGATGATTGAAGCTCGTTCTTTGCGAAGGAGGATATCAGTTATCCATGGATACCTGTTGTTACTCTATTTTGAACAATCGGGACACTTTGAAACTTGAATGCTTGAGATTCGTGGCGCGAGTATTTGACTAACCAGCTTTAGGTTTGCATGAAATCCTATTAACTCCTCCCAAGGAATTTAATTGTAGAACAAGACGTACGACTATCGATTCAGGCTCTTGATTCTACGGGGAGGAATTGTTGTTAGGCGACGCAGAGGGCGTATCGATGATTTCGAGGCAGTTCTATTGTTCTATCTTCCATTGTCTGTCTCAAGAGTCGGACTATTAGATTGTATGGTTTTGTTTAGGGTAGGTGCACGGTCATGAATCTGACCTCATTTGGGAACTGTATAGTGAATGCTTTCAGACACTAACAACCAGGTGTATGTAGTTTCTACTTAAGAAAGTCCTCCACGCCGTTAGTCACTTTGTATAATCACCAAACTATCCCGAATGGGAGTTCATGGAAATTTGTTGAAATTGACCTCGCGACTACCTAGACAAAACACTCGAATTGTCATGTCCGGGTGGATCCGCTAGAAATCTTGATAAAAGATATCCCCAGCTTGTCACTGAACAGCAGAATTTTATGCAGATGCAAGACTAGCGCAATTAGATCTCGACATTATGCGCTCTTGGTGCCAAGAAACGGAGCTTCAATTGATGGAAAATTAATGGTAAAGTACTTTCACTGTGCGCACAAAGTCAGACCTTGGAGTTACTTTCGACTTCTCACTCATCCTCAGAGAGCATCGCGAACATATCGCGCGAAAGGACTTTAAAATTCTAAGCTTTAATCAAAGAGCAACACTCGACTCGGAGAATCCTCGAGTATTCAGAAGTCTCTGCATACATGGCGTCAGTTTTACTTTAAATACAGCATGTGACTGCAATCCGGACACCTTATTCAATTAAATTTAATATCCTAGAAAGAGTGCAACTACTTGAAACAAATTTTCCTGCTAACTCTCATACGACTGGAATTATGGAGAAATTATACTCACTCTGAGTCTCAAGACATTTTATTAGTAAAATTTCTCAAGATGAAATAATTAAACACTCCATACGCAATTAATAAATAAACCTAGGTAATAAACATCCGAGACACAACGTCCAAAAACTTTCTTCTAAAGTCACAAAGTATATTCTCACGTAACTCTTCAGCAATCCTAAACAACGCATTCCCACACATCGTCGAATCGAACTCGACGATTAGGAGAGTCAGGTCGTTGATTCGACCTCTTTATAACGAACGAATCAATTGGTCCAGGCGTTGGTGCGCCGAAGAAGAAGGCGTCGCAAAAAGCGTCGGTCGCCAGGCAATTGATTCCCGCATCGCGATGCCGAAAGCGCGCGGAACGCGCTCCACTCGTCCGATACTCGAGCATTCCGCGCGACCCCGGTCGACGACGACGATGATCCTACGGGTTTCGCGGCGGACAAGAAACGCGGGTTATTATTACCCTTCCGAGAATATTAATTAGAGGCGACGACGACGACGACGACGAGCGTGGCCGCAGTTGCGCGTTTCCGAGAAAGCTTCCCGTCGCTTAACTCGCTTTTCTTCGCGTTAAAATCTCGCCAGAGATCTAGAAAGCTCTTTTTCAAGGGCGTACAGGACAGGAACTTTTATCTGGCCCTCCATTCCGCTCGCCTTTGTACGCGAAACTTCTCGTGACTTAATATCGCGGCGCAGCTGCCAGACGTCGGAAATTTCGTTAGACTTCTTCAGGCTCTGGGAACTGCGACTAGACTCTTGGTAATTGTGGGCCCTCGTCGAGATCGAGGAAAACACGGCTGAGCTGTCTCTTTGGGTTCTTTAGTATAGCGGGAGGATTGTCTCTTTTGGGTAATTGGTGATATTTTTTATGCGAAGGGGAATCTCATCGATTTGAGGGATGAAGTTATGGATGTATCTTGTGTGGTAGATACCGACTTAGACGCGATGTTATTAATTGCTTGGAATACTTTCTCGATTAAAATACATTAAAAAGCCCGACACAAATGGGGATTCAAGACATCTAGCTCTAATTTGGAAAAGTTGATTCACGCACACCTTCCGATTCATCTACCTCGGTAGATACGAAGACCGGTAGACGTCTCTGCTCGGAATCACCGTGTATCCCTATAAACCGACAAATTTTTCCAGTTTACCGATGTATCACCTCTCTTAATGAAAAAGGGAATACTACGTGATCGTCTGAGTGCGCATAGACGCATGAAAGCGGGAGTTGAGCACCGTCGGGCCAGGGCGGAATCACGGAATGGTTGGCCTGGCACTGATGCACTTTCCTCTCTCGAATCTCGCTTTCGGTCCAGACGCCCTTGAGTCTGATTATACGCCGTGTTCCCCGCGCCTCCTTCGTCTACGCCTCCGCTTCGGTTCCCTTCACCGAGGCCTTCTCGTCACCCTTTTCACGTCAGGTGTCTAGCCTCGTGCGTACCCGTCTGGCCCGCAGCCGCGCTTCACATCGAGGGCCACGCTGAATGCGTTCGAACTGTATCGAAATTTGGTCTGTTTTCACGGCAGCCGGTTAATGCGTCTCCGTCGCCCTGGAACAACCGTGGGAAAGCGTCGTCGTCGAAATTAACGGCGAGGGAGTTCGGTCCCTCGTTCGTGACGTTCGCCATTACGGTTTCTTAACCCTGTACAATCTTATTCGGAACGATCCTCGACTTCGTTGGATGTTGAAGAGGAAAGGAAGTCACGTTTCTTATTATTATGCGAAGCTGGAGTGTCCGGCTTCAAAACACTAAGCTTTCGCCATTGTATCCCCGAGTCACGTTTACTTCAATGTTTTAGCAAAGAATCTTTGGATTATATAATTATCAGTCCATTTAGGAAAAAAAAAAAAATTCGAGGGGTCGAGATGTTTAGTCTTGAACCTGTTTTTTAACTAAGCACCTTAGTGGAATGATGACTGCATCTCACGAGGCCCTGCGGGCTCATTTTGAACCGAAGTCTAAAGCGAGGAACCTTCTATTCGTCTTCCTTCTCTTCATCGAGGTCATATACTTCCTTTCTCCGTTCTACGCCAGCTTCGAACGTTGTGGGGACATTCGTACATGGTCATCCTCTTGCATGAACAACATCGGAGAATATGTCAATAATTTTCCCCGAAATTCTCTTGATCGTCCAATCCTGAAACCCTCTTAAAATATTGAACTATCGTACTGCATAAAATACAGAGAAATTTTCGCCCGCGATTTTTGAATAACGCAGGAGTGAAAGGGCTCGAGAAGCAGAGGTCTGGAGTGGGCAACGGCACTTGGGTCTCGGTTATTACCAGACAGACGTTTCACGGGGCGTGTTTTTAGCGAGGTTACGTAAGCTTTCGCGTACGCTCGCGTTTTCCTGCGCGGACCGTTTGGCTCTGATCTGCATGCGACGGCCTCGAAAAAAACCGCGCGACGCGCGAGCAGCCTCCTACGCTACTTAGCGCTTCCGCTTCCGGCCGCGGAGCACCTCGTTAGATCGAGTCGCGACGGTGTCGTTGGCACGCACCCCCGAGTCCTGCGGCGGCCTCGACTATTCGCCATCTTTTTTTTTTCCTTATTCTTCACCCGCCTCTCTCGTTACGTTGCAACAAAATCTGCGCCCGTGCACGCTGCGGGGACGGCACAGCGGAGAGATAAAAAGAGGAGAGAGAAGAAACGAGAAGAAAGAGGAAAGAACTAGCTGGTTACCGTTGCCAAAAACCGAAATGAAACGCGCCTAGGGGGGAACGAGAAGGTTGGCGGGCAACGACGACGACTGCCAGAGCTCGTCGTTGCCATCCTCCTCCGCGTCGTCGTCCCAGTGCCGATGACTGCGCTGGTGTTGGTGGTAGGCGGTGGTCGTAGTCGAGAGTTCTCGTTTTCCAGGACGAAACAAAAATCAGGGCCAAATAATGTTGAGTGGGAGAAGCCCGTGGTGCCGTCGGGGTCTCTCTTGCCTCGGTTGGCGCGATAAACCGCGTTTCGAACACCGAGCAAGGGAACTGATCGCGAGAGAAAGAGAGAGAAAGGTTAAGGAATGCTGCATAAATATAATCGTACGACCGCGTGACCGCGGCGGTAACCACGACGCCGACGAGTTGAAAACGTCTCGTGACGTCGCGTGTTTAAGGAGACGGGAGTTTTTGGTCAGTGTGCTCGACGTACCGTGTCGAGAAAGTCTTCCGTCAGCGTTTATGCGACGATGAAGTTTATTGCTGGGAGTGAGGTAGTTGGAGGTGATGGGAATGGTTCTTTATAGATGCTTGAAGGATGTTGTCTGTCTCGCAGAGGCTCTTAGGGTGATTCTCTCGGTGCCGCAGACATTCTCCGGCAATTTCGTTATTTGCAAGAAGTGCCTGGCGCGAGGGCGATAGCTTCATTTCTTTATTGTTTGCTGAGGAGATTTACCTGTCAGTGGAAGCTTGATTATTACGTGGTAGCCTTTGTCGTTGCAACGAGTCGTCAGGGCTTTTAATAAGGAATGAACTCGGAACGAGACATCTACAGGGTGAGGCAGATAAACTGTTACAGAGCGATAATGCTTAAACTATCGTGGGTAATAAAAATCTTGCTCGCACGTTGTCGTTAAAGAGTTAAATCTATCCATGCATAACCTTGATTGTGAGCTTCGACCACCAAACTTCGAGGGATACATTTCATTTACATTTACCTCGCATTTCAAAACCCACGCACGCGTGGTCTGCGAATGGTAGATCCGAATTTGTTCGACCATCGTTTCGAGCAGGCATTAGGGTGTCTAACACTCGCCTTGATGGATCGCGAAGTTTCATCAGCGTTCATCTAACTGGAAATTGTTGAGTATTTACAAAAGGAAAGTTCTCCACGTGCTGAGAGGGGGGGGGGGAGGGGGGCGGAGGAATTAATTCCTGGACTCCATCAATCTTCGTGTAACGCGAAGGTGCTCCACTCTTCGAAATGAAATTTTCAGAAACGAGAGGAAGGCAGCGCGTTTGAAGGCGCGTTTCAGATTCGAGTTTATGAAGCTAATATTTCAACGGGGTCGGACGAAAGCTGGCACATCTAACGTTTTCTGGAAAACGTCGAGGTACGGTGGAATCGCCGTAATAATTCAACGCAGACGAATGCTAAGAAGGCTAATACAAATACGGAATACTCGACACTTTGACTACCAAGGACGAGTTGGGAACAGCCTGACAAATTTTAGAGATTAATAACTCTATTGGTCGGCGGGATGTCGAAACAGTCAGGCAACACGCGCAGGATCTCGATCGCGCTATTTTACACGGTGATCAGGGCACCGATAATCGCTAATCGAGTGTCGACAACTTTTCACGGGAGTTCCTGCTAGCTGGGGAATGCTCGTCGAGTGCCCTTCGCGCAGCTCGGTCGGAGAGGTTCATTATTCGCAGCCTTCTTTCGCAATCCTCGCAGCGGATGGGTTAAAGGACCCGGTGTAATTAAATCAGTGGCCCATTAGCGAGGCCCATCAGACCCACGTCGTCACGGATTCCGTCTAATTAATGTAAAGCAGCGCCGATGGTAACCGGTACAGACAGAATCGCAGAGAAGTTTCGCGGACCGGACTGGCTGGACGGACAGGAAATCGAGAGTAGAATGTGTGTTTGTGTGGCAGACTGGCACCGATGCGAGCGAACCAGGGAGTTTCGCCGCGTTATTCGTCGAGTAGGGGGGTGGGGGGAGGCAGGGGGGGCGGCGGTTTATGTTTGTACGCCGCGAGCGTGTAACCCGCGCATGATAGGCTGTAAATTATGGGTCAAGTCGGATTTGGTAAAGCGACGCGCGCGTTTTCGAGGAGAGCCGACTGTGTTTATTGCGAGAGGGAGATCAGAGATGGGACCACCATTGCTCGAAACACCCTCGAATTAGTGGCCGATGTTTTTGTTGGACGAATTCGGGATGTGTTTCGGTATCGTCGATACTAACGTTCCACGTGAAATATTTTTGGACGCAATTAAAAAATGTGTCTTCAGTACCATTCATTTAATCGGCCACGTGTTTTTCATGTTCGACTCATATTCTGTACCACGAGTCTCACGCGTTGTTATAGGTTAAAGGGTTAACCTCTTCCGTCGTAAATGTTCTAACGCCATCAAGAATATTAAATCCTTCCCTCGTGGCTTTCAATTTACGTCTCTCGGGCTCCTCAGAGGTTCTTGTTCTTCGGGTCGACATTCGAAGTCGAGCTCCATTGATGCAGAGGAAGATAAAGGGCCGGTGATCTAGCAAGTCGCTTCGCCAATGGGAACGAAGGGGGATGAAGATTCGAATGGTCACGTAATCGGCGAACGGAGGGGGACGTTTGTTTGTCCCGCAAGAGTGGCGCATTGTTACAGAGACGCGCGCTGGACACGCGAGCTTCTACTTAATGGGGTTTCTGTGTTTGACGCGCGGCCACGATCTTTGTCTTTTCTGTTCGCTTCCGGCTGTTCGATTGTCGCGCGTTCGAGTTGAATCGAGGCAGCTCGAGGGCGAGCTTCGACCGCGCGACGGTTGCGTGGCCGCACGTGAATTTATCAGCGCTATGTAAATTCGAACAATCGCGCGACAGAGGAAGGAATTGGACAGTTACGTGGCTCCCTTAAGGGTCCTCGATTACTAAACTCGCGTGTGCCCCGCGCATAACCGCGACTTTTTATCCGACCGGCCTTCCGTGCGCGTTCATTCTCCGTGGTTCGTGTGTATGACAAACGAGCAAGTATTTTCTGTTCCACCTGTGACTTGTTCGGTGCCTCTGTGGCAGTGAGCAAAATGTACCTATATAAAAATACATTTTATTGCGAAATCCGAAGGAACTCTAAACTATTCTTCGCTTCGTCACACTTCTCCAAAAAGATTTAATAACTCCTACTACTGAGCTCGATCGCTTCGAGCGACCAGTACGCTCGATTTCTTTCTAATTAAACGCCAGTTCCGAAATACATTTGTTTGTCGATGGAAATAGGTCACCTTGCGTGCTCCCTTTCGGTGAAAACTCGAAGAATGCGCCGAGAGGACGAATCGCGGACGAGGCGGTAATTAAGTTCCGTAATTCGTTAGGTATGAACTGCATTAAGCGGGAAATTTTCCAACCATCTGCTCTATTTCCGAAAAAAGAGCGAGAAAGAAGAATGCAGCGGGACGCATAAGCGAAAACGGTTGCAATTAAAGCGTTTTCTGAGGACGTTACGTTGCACAATTTACGTCACAATTATGTCAAAACTGAGACCCGTTTCGCTGAAAAATAATTACATCGTCGGCTTCAAGTGAACTACATATGTGTATTTTACTCGATAGCTTCTTCGATTTGGTTTCTCGAAATTCTTGAATAGCAAGAACCCCTCGCGCAGACCACGCTGATAAAAATAACATTGCAGACCGTTCCCTCCATACATGAAATTACAAAATTATAAGAAACGCGCCGTTTTCAAGAAAATTTTCTTCCGCAGCGATCCCCGGTCGCCACGTGGATCCGCAATTTCTCGAAAGACCAAATCGATTTTTTTCTCCCCTTCTCTGTCCTCTGCTCTCTCGTTCGCCTGTACGAAAACGCCAGGCTGGTCGTTAACGCCCAAAGCAAACACGAAATCGCGTCTGTCGCGAGCGAACCTAATGCAGTTTAAGCGTCCGGGGGTGCATAAAGCGAATTCATAAAGCGACACGAGCTCTGCAATAATCGAGATCGTAGTCTCGGCCGAGCGCGACGGGTTGAGGGGGTGGAAGGACGCCATGCCAGGGGGTGGAAGGGGAGGGGGCGAATGGCGGGCAGAAATGGAACGAAAGTGGGAAAAGAGGGACAGGGAGAAAGAGAGGAAAATCTGGGAGCTTCGTTGGCATCCGGTCTACTCGGCACGGCAGACTCATTAAGGGGTTATTTCAAAGTTTAACTGAATCGAGTCGAGAGGGAGAGATGATAAAAACTCAGACCTCCCTCGTCCTTTCTCTCTTCGCCGCCTATGGCCCTACCCCCGCCGCCCTCTTTCCCTCTCGCTCGCTCATAATCCCTGATCCCTTCTTCTTCGTCTCCTTTCGTCCCACGGCTGTCCTCCGGCTTGGATAGACTTCTTTAACCACCCTCCCCCCTCCGTGGCCGACACTCTGTACCGTCGGCAATATTAATTAACGTCATCCTACAGCCGCAGTCTAGATATTTGCAGTTTGTTACCTGAAAAGTCGCTAAGTCGCGACGCTCGTTTCTCCTTCATCGCGGCCACCCTCTTTTCTTTCTTGTTTCTTTCCGCGAGTCTCTTCTTATTTCTCTTCGGCTGTCGTCGCAGGATTCGAGGGGGTGTTTCGGCGTCCTAAGGGCGGCTGGTACAAATTTGGTTATAAATATTGCTAACTAAATAAACTATATTATCACGTCGTTAGTAAGTACGAATACGTTAACTCACCACCGATAAAAAATGCTACCGTTCGTTGGTCCAAAGACCAACTTTCCATCCACTTTCGACGACCGTCGCGAGCAAAGGAAGAGTCCTCCATTGAATCCTTTTAATTGCACGCAATGCAAATATTTAAACTGCGTAAAGAACTTCTCACCACCGTGGACGGGATACGCGCACAGAGACCGGTAATCGCGTTTCTCCATTCAATTCGGATAACGCGAGGCGGTCCCGATCGAGCAGAAAAAGGTTTCAAAGAAACCGGGGTAACGGGTTCGCGCGTTATCGTGAAACAAGCGTGCGCGCGCTCGCGAGCGTGAACGGGTGCCGCGCGAGGCGCGAATGGAAACTGCGAGAAGCCGTACAAAGCTCTCCATCTGGAGTCGTTAACCGTGTTGCCGAGGGGCTGGACGTTGATCACTTTGTAATTGAATGGGTAGAGACAGGAGATGGGGTGGCGACGATGCCTGCAAACACCCCGTCGTTTTTTTTCGTCGCTTGAATTTCGATTCGACGGGTTTGCCTGTGCGAAAGTGCGCCATCCGAAGCTTCTCAGACGCGTGTGCACATTCGACGCCTCTGTCGCTTTTTCGCTGAAACCGCCTCTCTTTCCCTCGATATTGCCGATTAAATGGATTATCAAGCTCCGTGCTTCGACGAAGATTAATTTGATACACCACCTCGCGCCTCCATCGAAACCTTCGGGGCGTTTTCATCCCCTCTGACTGGGAACTTTGGCGGAGCTGCTCGGTAAAAAAAAGGCTGACGGAGGGGGAGCGTGCTGGTCGACCCGTTCGCGCTAAATGCAGCAATTATTTGCTCCTTTTTCGAAACAGGCTGACTTGGTGCAAAGTTAATTTTGAGTTAAAAAATGATAGGTATTTTAGAGTGGAATATTAAGCGTGGTATTTTTGGACATTTTTGGAAATTGCAATGACTTCGAATGTGTTAAATCTGGCCAAGTATGAAACAACCCAAAGTCTCCGCGGCTCTCCAAGTATATCCTCGAGAATCCTGCCCCCCTGTGTCCGGATACCGACCGCTGAAGTCACGAAGCCCCCGAGAACCGCAAGGATAATCACGAGCTGTTTCGTAGCAAGAAAGAAACGTTTCTTTTTTTCAATCCAGGTACACCGCGCTAAAGGTTAGATTCGCATTTGTCGGAGATTAGTCGTGGAACTTTCACGGAGATCGGCTGGAGCCGAAGTGGTACGATCGGTGCCGCGATCAGGCTGACTTATGCGCCTAATAAATACTCGGGAATCCTCGTGGAGAGCTACTAAGGTGCTCGGGCACGAGGTGTCTGGCTCGTGTTGCCGGCTATCCGGTGGCGTGTAAACAAATTGGCAGTAATGACGTTGCAATTTGTCAGATCGGTCGAGGCACACGTACGCGGGCTCGCGGCACCGGTGGCGCGTATGTTTGCATACGCGACGCGCGAGAGGGTTAGATTGGTGCCTGATGTGGCCGCCTGTGCAGGTATACATACCTGGCTGATTTGCATACGTACGCGCCTACCGCAGGTGTTCCCCGCTCGCGCTCACGCCAGACGATGAGATTGCGTCATTTCACGGTGCTCTGAGGAACGATTCGATATGTTCAACCTGGGGGATCGCTGCGAGATTCTCCGACGGAATTCCCCGTGGCCGGAGGCAGCGACGGGAAGTCGGACAATTTCTTCGAAATGACGCGGGAACTCGGGGTATAAATGGGAATTTTGTTGGCGGGAACGTTCGCTCTCTCCATTGAAACGAATGGATAGAACTAGGCGAAATCGATGCCACTCGATGCGAAGAATTCTTTAAAGAGGATTGATTGGGTTGATTCGTGAATACCTTTCACCCTGCAGGTAGCAATATTTAAATTGTCTACTAAATGGGAACAGGTGTTAATCAACGAAAGCGATCATATAACTGATCCAGATTTATTTTGGTAAATATATATAAATATTTCTTCGGTATAGATATTTTCAAATAAACCAATTTTAGTATGAAACGCAAAATCTGTATTTGTAGCATCAAATTTCATTATTGCTTTCTTATAGCGTAGTAAAAAATAACGTTTATCGTATCTGATTGCTTAAAATAGTCCAGTTAAGCTGATAGGCCGGAGTTGATAACATACCGTTTATAATCGATGAAGTTCACGTACAAATGCCAACAAATAGATACTGCGAACGTGTAATGGATATCCCTTTGTTATAGACGATAGTGAACGTGTCAGAGGTTGATTTTGATTCGCTTGTGATCTAGCAGGATTGGTGAAATAGGCTCGTTATCGACTAATTGGTTATTATCGCAGACAACTTCTTGACAAAGCTACGTGTCTCGCTTATCTCTCTGTTAGCGATCGGTTTGGAGAATCCTAATGAAGGTGTATCCGAACGTAGCATGACGAATCAGATAGCCTTGATTTGATCGTACACTTTTGATAAGCCACTTATCTTTACCTGCATTCCTACCCAAGATGATTAACGCATTAATAATCATGAAGCTGCACTTCTGAGACACACTTTTCCATTTTATCTCGCGAGTATATTTCGTGGCACACACGTGTACTTTTTTGCGCATATAATTACAGTCTTATTCACTGGAACTCGATCGAGTTGACGTAACACGGAATCCAATTTGTAGTAAGATCGCAAAATCGTATTACCCCGCGTCGAAAGTAATGAAAGTGTAACCAATATGTTAAGATATGTATCTGATTTGTTACTGGCATTGGCGAACGAGTTAAGAAAAGAGCCTGCTGTGATACAAGAGTTCCCTCGCGCAGCATCGGTGCGACGTCTGATTTACTTACGCGAGGGGCGCGAAGATATTGAATGGTCATACGTATTGACGTTAACGAGCGTGCCGTCCCGTTAAGAATTTCTGTAAGGCCACAGGGGTCGGTCATAAAAATCGAGAGTTCCGGTTTTCTCGAGTGCTGTGAGTAAATTGTTAAAAATGCAGAGAAAAGAAGATCTTTCTGTTTTAAGGAACCAGAGACAAAGTTAGATAAAATGTGCATCTCTAATTAGAATTTTAAAAGTGACATCAATATATTACGAATAGTTATTTAATAGTGTTTGCTAGTTAGATATAACGCTTCTACCAAATTGTTACTGAATACGTCATTTAAATAAATTGAAGATCTCAATAGCGTTCGAATTCGAATTATCTCGTACCTTGAAAGCGTTGGATGCATTTTGACTTTTCTACGATCACAGAAATTTGTCGATAAATCAAACGGAGACCCTTCTCCACGCGATAAACAATTTCTCAAGCAGTTATACGAGCGAAACCATTAAGAGAGTGCGTTCCATTTGGCGGAACAAACCGCTCCAAACGTGCTCTACGGAATGGTTAATCTTACAAGTCCCCCTCCGCTGTTCTCTCCCTTAACGAGACTTTTATGGTGGAATATGCAACTGCGTCCGGTCAAAAGTCGTTTTAACTTTCGCGACTGTTTGCGGCTACGCATAGACTCTGCAGAGACGCCCGCTGTTTAACTATTCCGTGTTCTTTCATGTTCCGACGTTAAATTACCGCTGGCCTTGCGCAACTGAGTTACGGGTGAGTGCATGCTATTCGATTGTACAGGGGAAGAATTAATTTCAACTACATTCTGCCGCGTTCGGCCAGTGTTGCGCGAAACACCGTTTTACGGAGTTGGAATATCCTCTTTGCTCTTTTGTTTTCTCCTCGCAATTTAAAGGGATCGACGAACCACCAAATAACGAAATTTTATTGTTTCTGTTTCAGGTAAGAGAGAGGGAGACTTAAGAGCTTCTAATTTAATTACACAAATGGTGAGTACCGAAATAATTTTGCTCTCTCACCTGGTCAACGGTTCAAATTTTCTTTACTATGAAGTAACATGCGCGAAACGAAAGTGAAAAAAGATACTAGCGCAAGACACTCCGCGTCAACCATGAAGCTATAATTTTATGCTGGTTAGTTACGTCAACGATCCACTAACCTTGGTAAATGCTACAGTTTCATTCATTCGAGCATAGTTTTCTCGCGAATACCTCATCCTGCCAGCCGGATTCTTTCGAAACGAGCAATTCTAACGAGTACTCCGTTACGTCACGGCCAGCGTAACTAGGAGTTAACGCGTTCTAAAAGGAAACGTTTAAATGGAAAAAGATGTTAACAAACGCCATTTCGAACGAACTTAATTCCACTTGGCGACGTCGTCGGCGTTGTTAATTGTGGTTTTGATCCTCTGCTAATTGACTTTGGCGAGCATTAAGATCGGATCTCAAGGTGCAATTAATTTCAGATCTAATTTGTGATTTCGAATTTGCTGTTCGAGATAATTCAGTATCTGGATCGTTGTAGCAATTTGATGGAGAGTTACTAGTTCGTTGGTGAAACTTAAATTGCCGCGAGAAACTTTTGGAATTCCACTTTCTTTATTGCGGTATTCGTTATGGAATTATCAGGATCGGGGATCAGAATATTGGAACGTAATCTTAGTGGTTCGTTGGGAATAAACATTAGCGTCAACTTATTGCAATATGAACGGAATTAATTATTATATTTTTATAGTTTCTTGCGTAAGGATTCCATCATAATACAAAAAATTGAAAACGTCACAACGCACAAAAAATATAAAATTCAAATATCAGATGAAATAAAATAAAATAAATGGATATAAAATGAAATTTTCTTTACTATGAAGTAACATGCACGAAACGCAATTTATTTATAAGAAACTGAACATTTCAGTTGTTCGCGTCCAATCTTCTCCAGGGGTATAAATAAATACTGAAAGAAGAAAAGAATACAAAATTTCTAGTATTATCCAAACACACGGTCGACCTAAGATAAATTTTTCTTACCCTCAAAACTAACCCCTTTCAAACACCTCTACGTCCCTCAGTTTACGGTATTCGTCACAGAAGCTGGAGAAACCAAACGGTAGCAATCTAATCGACAGTGTCCGCGCGCTTTTTCGTATCCTTCTTCCACCAGGGGATCCCAGATAGATCAAAAGCGCGGGGGTGGGGGATGGGCGGCGGTGGATTGACAACGGTCCGCTTTGACATCGGTAGGAGCGACGGTGGTCGGACGGGAAGGTTTGCGGCGCGGTTACAGGGGGAGAAGGAAACGACCGCTCGCTTTAATTACGCGAAGCCATTGTTGCGGCTGGTTGTTTATAATTAATCGTTCGAAAGCCTGTCTCTGTCGACAACAGATATGACGGCCAATAAAGTACGTCGCTGGCCGCCGCACGCTGGCGGGGAATTTCGTTATCGTGGAATTTCGAACCCGCGAGCCGTTCGAATCGAAACTCAAAGCTGATCGTCTCTGCTGCGGAACTGATCGGAACGCGAAGTGTCACCCTTGTTGTTACTTTGACGTCGCGAGGGGATCGAAACAAAATGGTTAAAAAAAAAAAAAAAAAAAAAAAAATTTGACGAGCTTCGTGAAAAGGAAGCTCGATGAAATTGCGAGTCGAGGGGTTGTTCGGGGGTTGCGCGCACTTGGCGTTCGTGCACGAAGGGTGAGCGCGATTGGTGATCGACAGGGTTCAAATTCTTTGGGCGTGTAGGGTGTTTAGGACGACGATCATGTTATTTTTGTAGCCTGTCTTTTGCAGATTAAGTGACTGACTTACATCTTTCGCGTGGAAGGAACCGGATGCATGTTCAAATCGTAAATAAAATTGTTCGCCAAGGGTTATTCTCGCTTGGTAATAAAATGAATTGTAGAGCTATGAATCTTCATACTACGGTGCACGAAAATTGGTCGCGAGGGAGATTAAATAAATCAACCTGCACTAGCGTACTCCGCGTCTACGTATCGAGCCGTTGCTGTACAATGGAAATAAACTTTTACATCGCGGAAGTAGACTCGATTCTACTTACTCGTGCGTACTACTGCCGCATTCAAGTAGCAACGATCAACGGGCTCATTGAAATCGTATTTTCGAGAGCTCGGTTCTCCATGCCAAATTCAAACGAACCGTGCTCAATTTCGAGCTTCGACGGTTTTGCCAAATCGAACAGCATACCTTCTGTTCCCCGTACCTCTCGTTAGCTTTAAGAATATACAGACTTGGGAACGAAACTCGCAGTACTCGAAATAGAGTTACTCCTTGTCCTAAAGCGAATGAAACGCGTGGAAAAAGTTCTTTCGATGTTTATACGAATTTCATGCGGACAAATTTACACAGAATATTTTTCGGAAATTTCGTAACGTATCCGAACGGTAAATATCACAGAGGGCACACGAGATAATTTAACTGAGAGATTACCTTAACTGGAAGTGTTTTCGAGGGAGCCCGGGCTTTCGGCCAGGGGCAGATACGATTCCCGCTCCTCCCTAGGAAAAACTTCCTTCCTTTTTGTATTCCATTCGCGAGGAAAGGTCGGCCGTTTCTGACAGCGACGGTCGTCGTCGGTGATATAATGCGCTACCGTAGGGCGATGATCCAGCGGGGTTTTTCCGTCCTGCAGGAACCTTTTCATGAAAGCCATTCGATAAAGTGATTAGGCAAGTTCCAACGAGACCAGGGAAAAAGGTGGCAAGCGGGAAACCTAGGCGGGGGTTCGAGGGAGAGGGAGGAAATGAAATGGCGGTTAGCCAACAGTTATTGCATGTCACTTTGGTACCATAGAACGGAGTTATCTCCGTGGATCCCGTGCCGACTGCTTTGTATTCACTGGAAGAGTTTCACGAAACAATGCACCGGCACTGGTTACGGCGACGTGCTTAATTGATCGTAAAATTGAGCGATTTATTAAGTCTTACCGCATGCTAAGCATCCTCTGGGAACGACGGAATCGTTAAGCGAGTCCCTCTTGTTCTGGCTAAGTTCGAGGCGTCGCACTGCGGTATCGCAGCGTCGTGTTCCCCGTCGATGGTACGCTTCGTTGAGCCACCTGCCCGAACGTAAAAGTCTTTTTCACGAGCCAGCTGGAAACGCGCAGAAGAACTAGAAAAAGGACAACCGTACTTGTTCGAGATTGCGTTGTTTTATCGCCCGTGCGATTCTCCTCGACGAACGTCGAGTTACAGTAATCCCTCGCTTCTGGAGAGAGTTTTAGCATCGGGTCCAAGAAAACGAATCGCCTCCTGTTTATATTTTTCGGACTCGAGCGAAACGTTGACCTGGCCTGTCGAATCGAATGGTGGGGGAAAGGAAAACCCGCTTAGCGAACTTCGTGTGGAATTGTTGTGACTGATCTTCGAACGATCTTTTTTGATTCTCCAGGAAAAATGCGAGATGACACAGAATGACGTGAATCTATCGTAAGTGTACCTTTCGAAAGCACACACTTCGTTGTTGTTGATGATAGCACCTTCTATCAGGAGAATGTTCAAACCACACACCTTGCTGAGCTACCTGAGCGTCCTAAAGCAAACTGTGACTTTTAATCGAGCAAACAGGTTTGCTTATACACCCGCCACAATGTGTCGCATGATAAAGGAGAGATTTTTGCTGATCAGGTTACTGTGCTATTTTTGAGGATATCAAGTGGCGTATGCTGGAAAGTAACATCTAGTCTACATGAAGAATTTCAAACTTCGACTGACTTGGACAGATTCTATTATATCGAATGAGAGTGTTGACAAATTTATCGAAGTATTCTGCATTGTAGAATTAAGAGAAAATCTGAATTAGTATGGCTGTAGAAATCATCATTCTCTGGGGTAGAACCACTTGAATTATAGCAGCCATTACTTGGCAATTTTCGAGTAGACGCGGAAACTATTAGCATGACTGCCAAGAAATTGCATCAACAAGTCTCTGCGGTCATTTCCACGTATATACAAGCCCTCCTGGAATTGGAGAAACACTAAAAACGACTTCACATTTAATGCATATATGTATACGTGTCTCATAAAATATTTAAAAAAGATGTACATGTTAAAACGACTCAAAATTAATATTCCTTTCATTCTTTTTCACTTCTGTGAAACTTCATTCTTTATACTTTGAAATCAAATAAAAACGCGACAAAAATGATTCTTTATTCGTTACTCAACCTCGATAAGAAGCTTGCTCGTCTCTGTTGCGACTCCATGGAAGTTTCACTCGCGACTCGCTCGCACGCGTGCGCACTTTCTTACTCGCTAGCGGGCGGTACAAGAAAAACGAGGCAGACGCTATCGCGCTCAACCTTGTGCCGAAGGTTGCGCAACAGCGAGCAAAGCGCACACGTGGTCCTGGCTTGTGACGCAGCCCGGTGCACGTAAATGCATCTATGCACGGACGAATGCACACATCCACACACGCGCACGCCGCGGTGTAACTAAATAGGCACGCTCGGCCCTGCCAATTGACTCAAATGCACACTTACCCTACATCCTCGGCAATTACATAATGGGGCTCCGCTGAACCGCGTATCTCGTCGCTCGACTTTTTCTGAATTCCCAACGTGCAGCTATCCCGCCATCTCTGGTAACCCACCGTCGCGAGAATTTTAATTTTTTCAACTGTCGAAGATGCAATGCTATAGCTGCGGAATATAGACAAAATATTCATGAGAAATACGTACTTTGCATAAAGAGGAAAATGGTTTGGAAAAAGTGGGTACGCCGTATAACCTAGACTCAGAGGTTCATTGTTCCGGTGGTAAGTAGTTCGTTGCTATCGGAATTCGTTGCGACAGAGAACCCCTAGAAATCTTGCGAAGCGGTAGCGGCAAACAGAAAGAGAGAAAGACGGGGAATGCGGACGTTCGTCAAGAAACAGGTGTCATCCTTTGAACAGTTTGTATTCAATGGAATCGAATTGACACAGTTCGCGGTCGCGCGAGGCACAATGAGATGCTTTGGCATTAACGAGGTTTACGCATCATAGCCTCCGCAAAGGAACAAAATGTTTCACGCATGGCGGCCTATTTCAGGCAGGATTTACGAGCGTGTAGCCACGGACACTAGACGTCAGTGCTGATGCTTGTACGCCCTATCCGACCTCAACTTTTATTGTTTGCTTGGCCCGAAGAGCCAGACTTCCAATTACGGTGAAACTTCGATTGCCGCGGGAAAGCCGGGCTGAAAATTCGTACAAGTATCGTGATTCGTGCAATTATCGACGCGACCGGCTCGATAGAGCGCGCCATTTACACAATATATCCCCAGTTTGCGGTCGGAGTTGGACTGCGGCTAATTATTGTCCGATTGCCTTGCCAATTCGTTGATAAAATGATATAAATAACTGTCAATCTATTTATTGTTACTGAGATTAATTCGTTATTAGAAACAAAGTTTGTAAGTGAAGTGGGTTATTAAAAGCAGTGAGTGATACTGTATAAGGGAGTGCACACTTTCATCTGTCTCTATTAATTTCTATTTTAAAGCCATTTTTATTATTGTTATCTGTCACAAATTGTACCAATTATTTACTATAAATATTTACTCTTGCATCGATTTAATAACTCATGCATCTCTATATCAGATATAATTCATACACCGATTTAGTTGTTTAACAAATACACATATTTCGTGTATTATAAATATTTTCATTGGCATTATTAATCTATCGATTCAATCGTAACCGAAAGTGTAATCGTTCCAGCGATTAACGATAAGAGTTGATCGCGTTCGACGATCGCCATTCGCTTTGATTGTTTGTGCTACTCATTAATCACAGTTATCGGTTACGCAGCAATCGTAATAATTAATCGTTGACACGATTATACGGCAATGGTAATCGTTAATCGTTATTCAAATAAGGTTTAGCCTCTGGCCCATGCTTCACCTCTCGTGCAAACGTTAGTTTCTCTCTGACGATATGTTTTTCTCTCAAACGGAAGACTCCCACTTCCAATTTCACTTGTTGCTACTCTAAGTGGCCATCACTTCCACTTGTCAGCACTATTAGATGGACGAGGTTTGCGTGCAAGTATCGAGGCAGTGACGCGTAAAGCTCGAGTCTTCGAAGCTTTCAAGCTCAATCTTGAAGGTTGAATATTTACACTTATTTCCTTGAAACATTAAGGCTCACTCTTAAAGACCTCATCTTCCTTAAGTATCCCCATGTATCGTGTTTAAAGCTTGAGTCCTTGTAACTTTTACTCAATCTTAAGCTTAAGTAGACTCGAGCTTTAATTGTGAAAGTTCAAAGTTCCAAAGACTATCTTGTGATGTATAGCGAGTCTTCAAATCTATAAAGCTCCAAAGCTGAGCCATCGAAGTTCACCCATGAAGCTTCAGTTTTCACCAAGATTATTCGATCCTTTATTAATTATTAGAGGTTTCTTCATTTCGGTCAGACCACCGTTTAGTGGGGCGACATCCTGTGTGTGCCAGTGCAAGCTGTTCGAGCCGCAGTTGGCCTCGATCGTTACGCGACCACGCTCTAAGAGGGATTTTCCGGAGGGAAATTAAACTTGATCGTCACGTTTCTCCAATGTTAGATAATAATACAATGTTTCGTGGAAACACCATCTCTGGTATTAACATAGAATTTCTCCCACATTTTTCCCACTCAAAATTATGCATATCCTGGCTAATCCCTTAAAGTTACTTACATGAAAATTACATTTTTAGAGGATTTCGGTAACGTTAATTAGAATAATTTAATGTAACTGCATGAATACATATTATATTTTACTTATCCCAGCCAACTAATTTAATAGAGCGGGTGGACGTTTAATTCCTAGTTAGCGGTTTAGCAATTTAGACACACGTGTGCCTAGAAAACGACTTCCGTATTCTTCACTCCATTATTTCGTTTCCATTTCTATGGTAATTAACCTGTTCCGTGAACTCTACTCGAACGCTCCGGCAACGAGTCTGCTCTCGTAATTGTCGACTTTCGTTACGTCAATTACTTGCTGAAGTTTCCTCCTCAAGTATCGTCTTTCGCATGTATGATTTTAAACATTTCATTAACTTCTACTTTTCGAAGCTAGAATGAATGTTTTTATTAATCGTTTTTCCATGTTCTCGCATCGTCTATAGACTCGTGG
This sequence comes from Hylaeus volcanicus, assembly GCF_026283585.1. NCBI lineage: Eukaryota > Metazoa > Arthropoda > Insecta > Hymenoptera > Colletidae > Hylaeus > Hylaeus volcanicus. The sequence goes on along the minus strand of NC_071978.1, from coordinate 27,315,198 downwards.
ATTTAAACTTTAAGAGATAGAATAAGAGACAGAATAGAGACCTCGCCAGTGAATTTTTTTCGAGCGATGACGTTACAAATAAAAGCAAGAGTAAATTAATGTCGACGGAAGCGAACGTGGCAGATGGAGATAAGCTCCTGTGCTTACATGTACGTCTGACAATTGAACCGTCAGCGTTCGCGTAATTTCCATCGATTAATTTTACAGGGGTGAATGTCACGCACTCGACCTAGCGAGGATTTCGATAATGATCAGACACAGAGCTACGTCGCTGGCAAGTTTATCGCCGCATCGAATCCTGAACATGTAACGTACGTACACGTTCCCCGAGAAGCTGGAAGCGAGGATTAATTTTGACGTAATTGCGTGCTTTGTCATGATTACAGCCGTAGGGGACTATCGCTTTTTACATCTGTCAAACACTTATAGTGCTGGCAGGACAATTACATTAACATTGGATTCTCTTTTCGACGTTCACGTTAAATGGTATCTCGATAGTCATGCGAATCTAGCATCGTTACGTGCTGTTGCACATCTTTGCATGTTATTATTTTGCATGCATCGATTGCTTTCGCTTTTCTCTGCGTAGTCATGGAATCGGGGCTTGGTTATGTTTTTACATGCTGTTATCGAACAGTAGTTGGGTTCTTTAAATAGGGATGTATCTCCATCTAAAAATAAACTCCTTAGAGTTGAAATAAAATGAGTCAGTCTAGCGTTTCTGATCTTCGTAATGGAGAGTATAATTTGGTCGAGCATTTACTTGACTTGTTTACAATTTCACAAATGAAACGAATCTCTCCCTGACAGTGGTCAAATTAAATTGAGCTCATCGACGAATATCGATAACCTGAATTTCATCGTTATCGTTACCAGCAACCTCGGTTATGGCTCTTCATTATTTGTTCAGAGCCAATAGCGGGCATCGTTGGGCGCGCAGAGTTGAATTTCCATGTTCGCTCTAAAAGGTCAGTCGCGTAACATTCCGATTGTAAGTTGTAAAGTTCCAGCGACCAGTGTCCCATAACTGTTTTCGCTCGTTAACTGGCGTATTCCCTTTTGCTCTTTAAACGATTGTCACGGTGAGGGATGGAAAAATAGTACTATTTGCACTTTCCAGAGCAGAGAGGCGCCGGTTTTGGGAATACCGTATTGTTTCCATTTAACTAGTGCGTGCTTTGTTATTCGATTTTCTTTGTTACCCTTTGAATGGGCCATGATTTCCTGCGAGTAAAATACAACGTTGACCGTTCTTTCTCTTTGAAACGATCGTATTCGGGCTTTCGTTGTTTCATAAATCACGATTGGTAAATTCTGATAATATTAAGTTTTACAGAATAATTTTGATTGGCTTTGATTTAATTCCGAATTGAACAATCTTTCGATCAGAGTTAGTGTAATAGTTTTAAGAATTCAGAACATTTATTTAGAACTACTAAATCTTGTAAATTGAGGGTAAAGAATTCTAGCTTAAACGCTTCGATGCTTCGATGTTACCAGTTCGCTTCCTCAACCGAACACCCCCCATTCTTGAATGCCGAAACGTTCTTTTAAAACGTATTCGGAACTTCAATCGCATTCTTCTCAAAATAAGATTTGCATGCGTCGAAAATTCAAACTCGGAAAACTCGATCCCCCTCGGAAATAGACCGCCCTTTCTTCCCCGAAACCAGACGAAACCGAATCATCCTCCTCGTCTTTGCGAACATTGAAAATCTCAAGCTCCTTTTCCCCGCTTCACTTATGCCTCAATATTTCGCAAATGCAACGGGACTGGGAACTCGTCTCGTACATTTTGTTTATCGTTTTTCCTTTCCGCTTAATAGGACCCTCCTGTTACGCGTAACTCTTAGAACAAATGCTGTTCAATCCGGAAGGAAACAACACCCCTTTAAAATCGTTTTTTCGCAGCTTTTTGTGAAACGACCCTTACGTAAAACGAACACAACATCCCAATCTATCACGCGAGATCCAGTCTACACCTCGAACGCTGAAAAATAATCACTCTAATCGACTCCCTCCTTCCCCCGTCGTATCAGAGCGTAGCTCGACGCGTGACCCGGATCGCAGGGGAGAATCAGTCTCGTCCTCGAGTCGCGCAGAGTTCCGGGGTCCCCGAAACTAGGGTGGCCGACTGACGAACGTGATTATCGCGTCGGTATCGTTCCCCCCGGAGTCTTTCAAGCCCCGCACCCGGGTCCCTCCCATTCCCGGTGTCTCTCAAATCCTCGTTCGCCCTAGCTATGACTATTCCGTTGTCATCTTTAGCTCCCGGAGAACGCAGCGTCGTAATTACCAGCGCTAACTCCCGTTACTGTTACTCGGCTCGCACGCCGTGGTTCCCATTGTCTCGCGGATCTGCCTCTGGTTCAGCTTGTATAGCTGCAACACCGAGATACACACTCAGGCGACCGCGACGCGTACGTGTTTCATCCTGAGCTGCGCCTCGATTTCCGTTCCTCTGCGCTCCGCCTCGTTGTCTCTCGCTCTTCCACTCCGCACCCTCGCACTTCTGGGTCTCTCAATCCGTGGGACTCTCTAACCCCTGGGTCTCTCTTTGTCTCGGTCCCGTCGTTTCGCGTTGTATCTCCGCGGGTACGCGTTTAGGTGAGCGCCGCGGCGTGATTTCGCGTCGGTGTGCACGTGTATGGGCATTCACCGCAAGAGTTACGACGTGCTCCCCGCAACAGGTCCGTCGCGGTTTCCCCCTTTGGCGTGGTAGCCAAGGGGAGACGAACAGGAAGAGGGCGGGTGGACCTGGCCGTGGAGGAACAGAGAGACGGGAAAGGAACCGAGTGATAAAGAGGAGACGCGGTCTGTCGTTCTTCGCGCTGCCCGGGACCGTGGAATCCGGCGGCGTCCTTTCGATGGATCGACGCTGAAAGAAATTAGGGGATACCTGGTTCCTCCACAGGCGAACGTGAGCTTAGGTTGTCGGGAGCGTTGACGCGGTGTGCTTCGTGATCGAGGCTGGTGCACGTTCTTGTTGGGATGGTGGCTGTTGGGGGTCTGACTCATCTGACTGCTGTGGAATTCATGTAACAGGATACCCCGCTATTATTTTTAATTACACTTTATTTAATTTGGGTAACCCTTTAAAATACCATTTCTTATGCTCTCCTGAAAAATGTAGATTTTAATAGAAACATTTACCCATCGTGGCGTAAGAAACTGTGAGTGATAAACCACGAGCCCACGTCATCGAAATTTTATTTCTTCGATAGGACTGTTTTTCTTACACGTTTGCCTCCTTGCAATTCTGTGAATATTTGTTTTGTTCGACTAAAATTTCATTCTTCTCATTTCCATTCAATTTCAATCCAACATGTTTACTTTCGCTTTGTGTGCCCATAAAGTGCAGTCGATTGCATCTCTTGTTATTAGGATAACGCGAGTACAATTTCATTGAAAAGTTTGTTATTTACACGAACGCCGGGGTAAGGTTTTGTTACCGAGGTAGCGAAAAATCGTGGAACACGAACTGAACGACAGCGCAACGCCAATGTTTCGTTTCGGACGGTATAAAAACGTATGCTTTTAACCCGCGCCTGCGATCCATCTATCGCTAATAAACGATGGAGAATTTTTAAATTCCAGATGGCGTGTAAAATTTATTTCAGCATTGACGCGAGCGCAATAAAAGTTTCGAGTGCGCTCGAGAACTGCGCCGGGAGGAGTGTAAATGAATTAATCGGAGCAGTCATTGGCGCAGAAATTTTATTGCTCGACAACAATCGAATGTTTATCCGCTTCCCGAAAATAAATCTCCTCTCTGATGAATAAAACGTTCTCGTGGTCCGCCGTGTTAAGAGCGATTAAAGGATCGTGGTTTGTTGGATGATAAAGTGAGTCACGGTCGGGGTACGTATTTTGGTAACGAACAATCATAGGAGATTCAAAGTTGGCACCCTAGGTTTATTAATTTCTAAGTTGTAAGAATTTGTAAATTTCTCTGTAGAAACATGCAACGATACCTGTGACGATATCTCAGTCATTTACGAACATTCTGTACTAATAAACGAGCCCTTATCAACCCCCTACGTGACACAAGTACGTATTTGCATCCAGATGGCCCCTTGCTCGCAATTTTCCGGATCGACCTTTTTCCGTTCATTGTTTATCGCATTCCGAATACGTTCGACCGAACCGTTCGTTATCGTCGTTCGCCATCGTACGTCACGGATCAAGCTGTACGGCAAGTTCTGGGCGAACAAACGGGCCCCGTGTTCGCGCATAAAATAGTGTTTTTATGGTTACCGACGACGAACAGCGTTTCGCTGGTCTCGATTAAACAATGGAACCGTTCTCCCCGTGCGCGCAACCCACGCCCTCCCCTCTGTCCCCTCCCTCTTTCGCTCTGTGGATTCTCCCTCCGCTCGACTACTGCCGGTGGCAGTGTATAAATCAGGAAGACGACTGTACCCACCAACGACGATGTATAGAATGGAACTGGTACGAGGGAACGCGGAGGCGGAACGGCGGAGGCGGAGGGGAAATCGTTGGCCGTTTCGCGGAGAGTTCAGCGGAGGGATTAGGGGGCACACGATCGGTTCCGTCGCATCCGGCGCGACGGAGCAGTCTCGATCCATTGTGAGGGACTCCGTGACTTGAATCACAGCCCGCGAAACTTCGTGGCCGCTTTTCGCGCTCTTTTCTTCCCTATCGTGACAATTTCGAATTTTCTTCGAGCCGTGGAGTGTTTGTTAGATGATAAAATGAGTCACATTCAGGAATCTTGTATTTTGCAAAGGGTTTACTAATTCGGTAATTTTAGATACGCGAGACTTCAGTTTAAAAAATGTAAAAGATAGTAATTGTACAGGATAGCCCAAGTTTTAGGCTCCAAAAAGAAGATCGACTACGATGAGTTTCATTTAATCTATTTGCTTCACGTATTTAATTTAGATATAAGCAGTATAGATCCTGTGGAGTCACTGCGTAAAAAGAATTCATTTATATAATTAATGATGTGCCACAACTCGCGGTGGAACCTACATAACTGTACATAACAAAATGCATAGAAAACAATAGCATCGAATAGCTTCGATGTCTGTCTCGAATAGTATTTCTTACCACGGATTTACCTTGGCTCAGGAAAGAGGAGTTTCGACAGGTTTCTCGTTTCTGTTCGAACGGTCCTCCCGTTTCCGGCGGCAGTGCCACTTCCGCACTGACGAAACCCCGTTCCAGTGGCCGATCGCAGAAAAAGGGAACGTCGTAAATGGGAATCATAGGCGCGACCGCAATCACCTCGGGACACGGATAACAAATCACAGAAAAGATGACCGATGCTATCTCCGTTGGAATTGCCGTTTCATTGCGTTCGATTGTGTTTCGGGGCAATAAATGCCGTTGTCCGGCGCGTTACGATGCCGATACAGTTTAAACGCGTACGGATAAACAGATAGAACCGCTCTATCTGTGATTTCGCGCCGGCGGTAGGATCGATCAGAACAACTGCTCCCCGGTTTCGAATTTGCTTGCGCCGATTAATGCGTGTAAACGGCGCCGTTATTTCGTTACGCATTAATTATCGAGGCTTGATAATTATGCGATTTATTTGCCGATCGATGTCTCACTTAACTTGCCCGCTGAAGTTTGAAGTATGGTTGCACTATCCTTCGTGTTACGGGATCACTGGGTTTCGTGTATGGTCGTTGATCAAATTACGCGCGTTCGGGAATGTACAGGTGTTTCGAAACTTACCGAACAACGAGAAATATCATATATCAGTGAATAACTGTTTGGTATATAACTGGTAGCTTGAAAAATGTGCTGAATCATTTGACGAATGACGAATGAGTTGCGAGTTTTTGATCTCGATGGTGCATCTGCTTCCACTGCTTCTTGCTGAAAAGTATCGTTAATTGTTCGCTTCTATTTTTATTTCTTCCGTGTATGTAGGTGAACCGCAAACGAATACCACTTACAATTACACTTTCACTTTTCATCCCACGATAAATGCATCGTAGCCCGTGCTCCAGCTTTGCTTCGCCAACATTCCATCTCTAAGAACCGCAGCCACGTATCGTTCATGCGAGAGAGGAGCCCATTTCCCCGTAGTTCCACGTGCCGTGGCAGCCGCGCAAGCGATTTACAAATGTCCGTCTGGTAAATCCTCGCGTGACAATAAAGACCCGGTGTCCCCGCGTTTGTCGTCTCGCAGCGTTGAATCGTAAAGGCGCATCTTACCTGTACACGTTCGTGGTCACCAGTGATTCGTTGCGCAAGACAGGGTATCGTAAAAAGAGACGAGCCCCGAACTTCGCGGGGCTTGGCTTCTTTATTCTCGGCCGGTGCACCACCGTATAAAGAACATTGAGAGCTTTACGGTCGGACGAGCGAGTCAGAAATTTCCCTAAGCAGTAAAACGCCACTTCGGTTGATTCGCCGTGGCGAAACGTTTCCTTTGCGCGTATTTATTTAACGTGCGACGCTCCGATGCGCGCCTAAACCGCGAGGTCTTTTCGAGTTTTTAATATTCCGCGTCGAGGCGCATCCCAGAGGGAAAAATTCTCGAGTGGAAAAGGGAGGGTAGTGTGATCAGCCAATACCGTTTGGAGCGTCGAATGCCGAACCAATTCCGTACAATTTTCTCTGTAACATATGTTGGTTTTCATGATTCGTACTTTTAATAACAATTTACTAACGCGTTTTGACTATAAGTTTCTGTTTTCACTTGCAATTATGTTTTCAATACTATTACTATTACTATTTATTTATAATAGTAATACTATAACGTAATATAACGTTCTGGGAGGACGTTTCCCTCTCGGTCAGCACGCGCGCTGGCCACGGCTCGACGGAACGAAGGATGTTATTTAGCGAATGGAGACGTGCATTTCGCGGCGCCTAGGACTAATCAAATCTTAATAGAGGCGCTAATGAGAGGGCATTCGGTGCGGCGTGAGATGAAGAGGCAGAAAGGATGGCGGCCCGTAGAAGTCAGGGAACAGCTCGCCCTCTCGCTCGAATTAGCCTTTGCGGTTCCACGGCGCTGCATTCCGACGGGATATTCGTCTCACGTTCCTGCCCTGGCCAAGCAACAATTATTATTACTCCTCGCCCCCGCGACTTTTGCAATTTTACCTCTCGACATATCGTAAAAGGTAAGCACGGAAACAAATTTAGAAATGCATTCGAGTAATAGCTGTAATGGTTCTCGAATCAGTTCGATAAATAAAATTCCGTACTTTGTTCCTCGTAGTATTACCGGTATTATACCAAAGCTTCGAGCTTTCTCTCCCCCGAGGAAACGCGACGAAGACGCTCTCCTTCCCCTCTGGTCCGAGGAATGTTCATAATTATGAGCACGTGACTCGTTTAATTTCCTGCCTGAACTCGCCGCTGCGCCCTGGCTTGCCAATTTCCTCCTTCGACGCCGATCGACGGCCGTTCGACTCCGCTCGTGAATGACACTCTTTTCCCGTCCGTGTCCCCGTTACGGATCATTTTTCTGGGACGAGGCTGTCGGCTTGAAAAAATGCGGACAGTCGATAAGAGTCGTTTCCCTCGATGTGAAACGACGCTGGGAGGTACGTCTATCGACGGTGATTTCACTCTTAACCGCGGGGACGTCGCGAATTAATGAATAGGGTTAAATGAATATAAAGGACAATTTTGTAATTATTCCTTTGCTTCTTATTGTCGTATCAAATTAATGGACTGGTTGGTAACTTCTTCTTTTTGGGTTCCCGTGTAGTTGAAGTCACAGACTTTGAATATTACCCTATTTTTGTCTGAAGATGGATATTATGCCAGAGTGACTCTAGACTGAGCATTCTGAGCTTCTTATTTAAAATTTATTCCTGAAACGATTCACGTTTAATTATAAGGGATCGTGTATTACATACGCAGATATCAATGATGTAGATAAAGCTGATACGAGCCCTGCAAACAGAACTTTTTTGAAAATCACCAGATTCATCTCGGAAACAACGAACGAAGAGTCGCGTTACAAAAATGGAATATTAACCGTCCAACTGGGCAGAGAACGTAACCGTGGACTCAAATTGCCGTAACCATAGAAGCTAAGGGTCAATTCGGATCACTCGTCGGCGAAGTCCATCGGGGAAAAAAAAGTGCCGGAACCTCGTGGCGTGAGAACGATTGAATCCGATTTCAATAGTTTCTGTTTGACAGTGTTTGTCTGCACACAGAAAGTTTCAAATTTATTTTTCATCGGATACGGTTTGTTCCGCGTCACGAACGTAAAACTGGAATAAATGGAGCGTTACAAAAAAGAAGTGGGGAATAAAAATATCGTTGACTCTCGCGACTCATCGACAACTACTGATTTAAGTTTCTTTACCGTGTCAGCTGAAATCCTGACTGTAAATCTTTGGATCGGATCGCTTCGTTTCTTTCCTTCTTTTTTTTGGGGGGGGGTTCGATAGAAACGGGGTTAGCGAATTTTTATCTTCGCTGGAATGGCACCATAATAACCCGTCCTCGAAGGAGAGCCTCGCAGACGATCGAGTTACGACCTCATATATGTAGCGGATACTGTTGGGATACGGCACGTCCAGAACCAGAATCAAGAACCAGTCTTGAATCCTCCTCCGCGGGAGGTAGGCATCGAGCGACCTTTGACCTGGGAACCGGGGCATCGGCTGCTTTCTCACGTAACGGTTACAACACAGTCTTCGACCACGGCAAGAAAAGCCGATGTCGATTTTAAGATACATTACCGAGGCCCTCGGTGTCGGTGAAATAAACGTCGAATAGAGTTTGCGACGAAAATACCGCGGAAAGTAGAGCAAACTCGACTCTGGTTACTGAATTTCGGTTTAACTCGTAGGAATTTGCAGATAATTCTGTAGTGAAAATTATGAAACAATTATACCCGGATGACAAAAATGGTAACTGTGGAAATTGGAAGAAAGTGCATTGTTGCGTTAAATACTTGAAGGAATCTTCATTGTTATGCCAGCTGATTACCAGCTCGGTGTCTCGAATCCTCCAAAACAGTGCGCAAAATGCAACAATGCAGCTACTGGTGTTTAGATTCATTTTTTGTAGGAAAGTTTCGCGAAAAGTAGAACAAACTGGTTTTCAACTACTTTCTGCCTTTTCTTCTCTCTGCATTTTATCTTTTAGCAAAAACGTTCGAGGTAGGCCAAAGTGAATTCTACTTACTGGGTTTCCTTTTTATTTTGACTCGATGATAATATTAATACCTGTCCAAATGTCCAAATAGAATCTTTCTTTTTCAGTTGAATACTTGAAATGGTCCTTTTTGTTATGCCTGATAATTACTAGCTTGGGCGACCAGAGCAAAATGCAACAATGTGCCTGCCGGTGATCTATTTTCTCCCTTTCTCAAAAATGTTCGCGGAAAGTGGAACAAACTAAATAGTTGCTTCCCTTCTTTTTATTTCAGCTCGGAAAAGGTCGTGGAAAGTAGAAAAATTAAATTCCGGCAACATCGTTTCCTTTTTATTTCAACGTGGATGGCTTTGCAATTAATTCTGCAATGAGAGTCGGAAGCTGATTGCATTCCGACGATAAAAATGGAACCACCCATAGCACAAATAGAAAACTCACTCTTCCGCTAAGTATCAATACGAGGCGATCGTTATTCTTCGGGTTCGTGATTGCTACTTTGGTATCTCGAACGTATCAACAAAGTGCGTGAGGAACACACCAGTCCTGCTACTATTTTCTCTTCCAACTCACAAGGATGTGCAATCATTTCTGGAACGAGGCTCGTACGTCAATTTAATAACTGTCTCGGTGGTATGAGTCGTAACTAACCATCAGAAGCTAAACAGATAGATTCGCTGGTATATGAAATACTTCAGGTGTAGCTATTATCATGGCGGTTATTGATTAGGTGATTATGGGACGCTGTTTCTGCAGCTCATAAATGAAGTTTTCAGGATGTCATAAATTTGTTGCGAGTGGTTTGACGGGTATTTACGATAGTGGCCACGGTACGATTTATTCTTCAGTCGTGGATATCCTCAGGCTTTGGTGAATGACTTCGCGAGCTATGTATGAAAGAGTTCCAGAATGTAGCAAATAATGTTCAAGGTTCTAGCTGTGCTTCATGAATTATTCAATAATCTTATTGAGACACGATCAGTTCAGGGTATTATTTATATAATATTAACATGTAAATTATCTCGTAAGAAAATTTATGAAGCGAGTATAATTGATTCTGAACACGCGCTACATGCTTCTGTTTGTAGAACATTCAAAAATTATCGCATCTTATGCCAAGTCGAATACTTTTTGAAGATGCTCTTCACTTTTGGCGATATTTAAAGCCATCTCAAAGGGTCCTTAAAAATTTGTAAAATTCATGAAGTAACACTAGGTTTACGAAACATAGTGTTTTCGATCCACACCGAATTTCGCAAGAACCTAGTTTTAACAGCAGTTCAGAGATTGCCCCCAACGTTCGCTCAATATCGCTGCAGACCAAATTCCATCTAAATCCAGCATGTTATTCCAAAAGGTGTCCAATCAACGATAGAATGACCCCATTACGCGAGCAAAATTCGTTCCCCTCCCACTAATCGATCCCTCCCTTCCAAAATTTCCTCGCAATCACCGTCCCTCCATATCTCGCCCACCAAACCGTTTCAAATAAGTAAATCCCTAATCGCCCCCACCTAGCGTTGAATTATTTCCTACACAGCGTTCGGTCCAAGGAAGAAGGCACATATGCGCGCAACCGTCGCGCAAAATCACGATCGAAAATTCTCTTCGGTCGGCCACTGCATCTCTGCGTTTCCGCCTCTCGCGAAACACCCCGTCGACAAACAAAATTTCTCCATACCTCTTCCGCGACCGATCGATTCACGCCGCGGCGCAACGCGAACAGACACGTCTGCCTTATTTTTCCAGACAGCATTGAATAAATCAACGGAGCCCGCCCAGGCGATCCGCGGGTTCGAACAATTTCAGGCGCGTCGGGCCAAAGAAAGATCACGGGGACGGAGTCAAAGTCGCGCTGAGCGAGAAACGGGACGAAGGGGGTCGGCGCGACGCCGGCCAAGTTGGACGTGCACGACCACGTCGCATGATCGCTGAATTATCGCCCGGGGATGTAGCATAAATATGTATGCGCGAGCAGTATTCCGGATTGTGGAATGCACGGAGAGCGTGCACCGACGCTACCGTGCGCTGTCTGTCCCCCTGTCTCCCTTCCTCTTTCGCCGAGGGAACTGTCCCACCTTCTCGTGCCCCAGACCCGAGTTCCACCCCCAGCGACGATGTCCGACCGGTAGCGCGTGTCTACGTCTAGTTAGTCACTTCACCCCGGCTACTTGATGGCTTTCGAGGAGGAACATCATCTGGAAGAGTCAGACATAGACTATTATCATACTACATAAAAAGAGCTTGGAATCGGAGACCTAATGCCAATAGAGAGTCGATATTTCAGGAAAGAGTTCCTCTACATTGAATTTTAAGGAGAAGCAAGAAAAGCGATTCGATTACAGAAATCGCCAAGGTGGCGTTCCCCTAAAGCGGAAACCCGCTGGTAGGTGGTCTCGCGGCGAGTTCTGGCCGAAGATGGGCTGGCCCAGGCTGGGAAAGGGGAGGAGACGTCGCTTTCGTGTTTTCATCCGCGTTCTACCGTCCTGAATTATGCGCCCGTGTACGAAGCGCGTAGGTACACCTCGACCCTCTCTCTTCTTCCATCATTGTCCTTGTCTCTGTCCTTTCAGCTGCATTCTGTATTCTTTCCTCCCAGTCCCCCTGGAATTTCTCCTCCTTGTCTCTCAACTCTTTTCGTCTCGCTTTTGCGACTTTACTGCTCTTTGGTCGCCTCTTTCTGTGTATTGGTCTCTTTTCTTTCAACGAAGGTGTCTCTCTTCGGCATACGCCCCTCTGTTCCCACACGCTCCCACTGTGTTCCACCTTCCTTTTACCTCGTTCTGCCTCTTTTATCCCCTCTGCCCGCGGTCGCGGTGATTAATCTCGCCGGGGGCATTCCCGAAGGATACTTAGGCCTGATCTACGAGCAGGGCATCCTACGTCGGGCGCAGCTCCTTTGCCCTCATCTCAGGGTCGGCGTTAAAGCTATCACCGCCTCGATCCAACTTTAAAATCAAGTGCATGGTAGTGATTCCTGTTCCCTTAGTCTGATTAGTAACGGCATAATCTCCTTGATTGTACTATTGAATTCTACATTATAATCTACGCTATACTGTAAAATTCTATAGTACAATCTAAGAGATTATACACTTATCAATCAGACCCACTAGCCAACTTTTCAACTCAGCACAGTACATTTTATAATTTTCGAATACATTTTCTATCCGAGTAGAAAAAGGCACCAGTAAAAGGTGCCACCTCGAGGTGTCTTCATCGTTTTCCATTACGTGAATCCAGCCCTGCGTGCCCCTACCTTTTTCTTCTTCGAGGAACGGCAAGGAGGAAGGGCCCACTCGACCGCGAAGACACGTATTTTTCGAACGACACTCTCGAACGGGGCCCCTCGATTAGGTTTCGCGCCGCGAAACATGATCCCCGCGAAACGCGATCCTCGGCCGCGTTTAATTCCGATTCGGGTTTATCGCGATCGCGACCCGCGACACCCGTCATTTATAAAATCGCGCGCTGTAAATTTGAACAACGATATCCGCGCTTCCCTTTTCTATACGCGAGTCGTTTTCGTTTCTTTTTGTTTCGTTCGCTTCCCCTCTTTTTTCGGGTTCGTTCCATCGAAATCGCTGGCGTGTACGATTACTTGGCATTCGGCTTTATCGATTCCTGCCGCGTCGAGTATCGAGTTTGCGTAGGCGGCAGTCATTTCGAATATTACGCTTAGGGAGAGGAGGACACGTCGACGACCCGGATAGCTCAATCGAAGGGTCGGGGGAAAACGGGTATCTCCATTTTTTGATGAGAGTCGGTTACTCTGTACGTTTCATGGGGACTCAAAATAGATTGAAGTATGACGCGACGAATTTTTCTCGGAACAAATCGATGGCATGCGAATAAGTAATTACACGTTACTTTAAAATAGCTTATTGTGACATGTACAATTTATGTTATAAAACCGTGTGATTTCGAATAAGAAAATAGTGTGTTACTTTCGATGGTGTAACTAAAAAAAAAAAAATCTCTATTGTACTTAAGAAGAATATCGTAGGAATTTAAAACAATTTGTCGTAGATTTCCAACAGGTTAAATCCTACATACAGTAGTCCATTAAAGATGTATGAATTCCGATAGCTACAAATTGCAAGATTCCAGAAATGCCATACTTAAAAACCAATTATGTGTAATTTCCCGATTCCCAAAGTCAAGAGCTATCATCATAAATCATGTTTGCAGTGGCCGCAAATTATTACCATCGTTAGATTGCCGTTCTTTCACGTTTCCATTAGCCTAAATCTTGAATTTAGTCTACCATTAGAGACGTATGAATGGTTGGCTGCCGTGAAACAGGCACATCTTTGAATTCCTTGTAGAGAAATGCTACGGAGTAGAGCCTGGTTATAACGAGCACGGGAATAACGAGATCAAAATTGAAACATGTAAAAAACCATAATGGCTTTTACTTGTAATAAAACGTCTGATTGAAATCGAGTTCATTATTAGTTGCAGTTTATATATATATACGCAATTGTATTACTTTTTGTTTTCTTTAATGTTTTTCATTCCTCGAATCAATCTTTGTATCAACTTATCGCGAATGAAAAATGATGAACTAGATTCAACTCATCACTGATACAGTAAGTAGTACATAGTTGCAACCTGGAAATATTATCGTTGCCTGTCCCCGGGTGCTCGTTACATCTAACCTCACCTGTGTTTCAAAATAAATTTCCCACGATTTCCTGTTTCTCGAAGCCAAGAATTCTCACGACAAACCACGTTTGGAATAGCCAGAAACGTCTGCCACCGTCAAGATTGCCGTTCCTCCGCTTTCGCGTTGGCCCGAATCTGGAATCCTGGCGGTCGTTATAGGGATGAAAGGAAGGTCGTTTGGTATACAGAGACATGTATACGCACGTGAAACCCCCAGGGAGAAATATGAGATTCTAATTCCGGCAGACCGACGTGGAATCAGCTGGAAACGCAATTAAGATGCCTCGTTAGAGCGACGACGATAACAGATAACGACCATCCAACCGGAGGAATTCAAAGTTGTTATCACTATAGGAAGGTGAACGGAGATTGAAAATCTCTCTCGTTCGTTTTACGCGTGCGTCGATGTTTGATTCATGAAATGAATGTGTCTTCGTTTGTCGTCCCTGGCGAAATAACTTGGAATCCGCAACGTGATCTGGATTGGTTATCGCTTCTTCGTCTTCACGGTATCATTCGTTTGCCTCGTCCATGGAAGCATCTTCTCGCTTCACGGTGTACTATGTCATGTCAGGTTAAATGTAAAATCGTTTGCTAGGGGCTGCGATTGAATTCTCAAGTTCTCTGTTCGTCACGATTGTACTCCAGATGATCGCACTAGATGTTCTTCTTTTCCAAGTTTTTTCGTCGTTTGCTTCGTCATTCGTGTCTCGCTACTTTTTACATTCACTCAGGCTTATATAATTTTTCTCGCTTTTAGTGTTCGTTTAATACAGGTGTTTATATCTGAAGAAAGTTGTACGCTCTAATATTTCGAATACAAAAGATTTGCTTCTCTATGTATATTTTCATTTTAATGGCAATCGTAATCAATAATTTTAATAATGTAATGTGTACATTTTAACAACCTCAAAGTGTTTGAAGAGGACCAATCGTGTAGACCAATCGTGTAGACCAATCAACATGTCCAAAAATAAAAGGTCCAATGAAAAAGGTTAAACGAAACGTATCGTTGCACTTGTTGCACAGGCGCGTATAAGAAGATTAATTCAGCTTATAATACCCGTTTCCGTTGAATTTTTCCTGTTTGCTCAGTTTATGGAATCATAACGATCGTCCGACCTTCGACTTTGCTCGGTTTTATCGATTCCAGAACCACGTAGGACGCGTATTAATAGGGGGGTCCGGTGAACAATCCTCTTACGTTGATGCGATCGCCTCAATTACAGCAAAGCCTCCGCAAAGGATCGAATCAGCATCGCTCACCATCACATTCGACCTCTTAAATCTCCAACGTGCACCGTCTGGATGATATACGCGATACCACCTCCGGCGCATAAATTTCCCTTGGTCATATTCTTTAATAAAACGCGCCCGCGCTTCTGGTTTGCAATAATAAAATTGTACTCCGTACTTGTATTATATTACACGACACCACGTTTTATCGTTCCCCTTGCATCGCGATCATCCGCGACGTAATTATCGTCTTCCATAAACAATTTATCGCGCCTGCTGACGTAGGAAAATGGAAATACGACTGTCAGATGTCTAGGGGGCTTCGACATTAGTGTTTCTGGGAAGTAGATTAATATCAGGAGATCTAGAATTTACTTTTGAATAGAATTACCTAGGTGGTTGGAACATTATAGATTCTCCACTTCTCCGACGGCCACGAGGGACTGTTTATATTTATATTTCAGTGTAACCTATCCGAATGATGCAACTACGACCACAAGATCGGTGGCCACTCTCGATCTTGTCTATAAATACACGAACACTCCAGACGCAGTTACGCAGTTAGAAAGGTGGAAGAAACACGCTTTCAGAAAGCTAGAGCTCTTTGAACTGTCCGTCCATCACTTTCGGCCACAAGAGAGGACCACTCCTCTCGCAACATTTATTGCATCTACTCTGTCCATTTATTAGATGCCGCGCCGTCTTGCTCCGCGGTTCCTCAGATCTAACTGCGTTTCACAGCGTCCTCCACAACGCCACGATTCGCCTCGCTGTATCGCGAATGCATCTATAATCTTGATCTCCCTACTACTTCCTTCCTTTCTTCCTTCGTCAAACTAAATTACCGCTTCAAGTCGATTCAAAACGATTTATTAGAATAAGCCAATGTCTCGCGTAGTCACGGTTACTCCAAGCTGTTCTGTCGTTACCAAGCTGCAAAAATAAAAACAAATATCAAGATATACCCGCAACGGGCACAACGAGGGAACCATCCAGCGAAATCCCATGAAAAATCGCGTTCGCGGCCGGAAACGAACGTTACAGTTTCACCAGGGGACAAGGGTTTACCGCCCGAGGTCGGGACGCAGGATTTTGTCAAGTTCCGCTGTCACGTTAACCGGCCGTGACGTACATCTGGATTGTCGATGATAAACAGCCAATGGACCAATCATCGAGATATACGTTCGGCCACGTAGCCGAATTCGCGACGCGATTCCATGATTTACATGTAGTGACGGAAAGCGATCGGCCTATCCTCCGTCGACTATCAATTGAGACCAGCGCTCGTAGCCGAGCCCTCGTGATTCGTGTAAACGTTGTAATACTTGTCGTACCAGAAAGCCATTTATCGCTGTCCCCCGGTCGCTGCCACGCAAATCACGCTTTGTCACGTCGATGGTCGCGCAGCTTTGTACGTGTCCCGTGCCCTTTCATCGTCGATACCTGTCGTCATTAGTATCGCCGTATGGATTACGCGAGAACCACTTCCCTGGGATTCGAGTCATCAGTCGCAATGACCGTCGAACGGGGAAACGAGCGACGAGTTATCCTGGAACCTCTTCAATTTTCCCCTCCAATCTTCTTTGAAATATCGTGGCTGTTTTAATGGAATTTTAATAGAGTCGGGTGGTAGATTGTTTCATCATTCGTGGGCTGTTTACAGTATTGTACGAAGGTTGAACTCTGGGAAATATTTCCTGTGTGCTTTGTACTCGAATCGATGATCCGATGCGAAGGGGATTTTTGGAGCTTTCGAAGCTCTTGGACGGGTAATGAGAGGGAATTTATATAGATTTGGAGTTGATCGTGATGTAGGGGTCTTCTGACTTCTGGATCGATAGTGCAACTGTGTGAATGAGGGTGCTGAAGGAATTAAAAGTAGAGTATGTAGCAAAATAAATTCTCGTATGAAATACAAAATTCGTTACTCCATTCCGTAATTAAATTTCGAAAATCGCGGGAGGGGATCAGTTTCAAGGGCGCGCGTTAAAATCGCGTTAACGCTTTCACGGTTTTTGAACGTAGGGTCGCTGAGTCGCGCGGTTCGCCGCTAGCAGAGTCCCTTTGAAGTCGCGAAATGATTAACGCGCAGAAATTATCGACGATGATTGATCGCAATTTACAACTCCTGGCCCGTTTTTCGCGTCGCGCGGTCGAACCCACCGCAAATCGTTACCCGCCGTTACGCGTGCAATTTGCGCGAACGCACTGCACGCGAGCGTATCGCGGCAGAAAGCTATTTGCCGCGCCTCCAATGGCGGCCTGCGGCAAATTAATTGTCACGTGGACGTCGAACGTTCCGTTGCACTCGTCTCTTGGAAAACGCGAACGGTCCTCTTCTGGACCGTTGGCCAGCTCGACGACCGAATGAAACGGAATTTTTGTCAGAAATTTTTGGAATTAATGTTCAGATTACTTCACCTCGACCCTTTTGCTTAACACTAACGAATATTAAATTAAATTAAATCAACTTAAATTGTATCAACATCCAGAAGAGTCTGCACAAAAATAAATTTGCAATTTATGTAATTTCCCTCGATTCTACTGACAATGTTCCCTCTACAACTTGTTTCTTGAATCCTTATCCCCTCGCGATATGAATAATTTTATCCGACAACCACCACATCCAACGAGAGACTAAAGATGGCCACTTTCCAACCGCGTGTATATCGCGTTATCGCGAACAGCAGAAGTTAATTATAATTTTCGACGATAATGAATGTACATTCGGCGGAGGTTCGATAGGAATATTTAATATCGTCGCGACGCAGCGTGCGCACCCGAGAGTTTGTTTACAATTATTATCGGGGAAACTCATCACGGACCTCAATCGCGATACGATTCGCGAGTGTTGGCCACGCAATTTTTGGATTCCAGATACGATTTTCGGCGGTTCGCTGGGCTCGCGTAAATTGAAATCACCTGATGTTGCTGCATTCGCTTGTTCGTTACTCGCGCGAGCGTGGAACACCTGCGAGCCCGGTGTTATTGGTGAATATGAATTCTAAAACTTCACCGTACAACCCTCTGGTTATCTACGCATGTATGCAAGAATTTTGTGGCCTGTTTTTGGAGGAGCGAGTCTGCAATCGAAAACGTTCATCAGAAAATTGAGAACCCTTTTTGGTTATCAAATGCTTCGAAGGATTTTTGATCGAGGATCGAGGGTTGATTTGAATTTGGATTATTTTAAATAACTGAATTGCATTGCAGCGAAATTGCGATCGAGAGCGAATGGTTTTGAAACGTTTTGTTCGAGAAACGATAGAAAAAGGTGGGGGACGAACAAACGGGATTCAATCTAATTACACGTAATACGCCGGAACTCGGAAGCGAGGGCTTGTCGCTCATTCCGCCCCTTCCGGTCGCCGATGTTATTCATTCGTTCGTTCGGAATGCAGTTTCTCTTTCTCTCTCTCAACACCGAGATCATCTAAAAGAGGCTTTCAAGCATCTCAACCTCTCCTCGTTAACGATCAAAAGTACATTCAAAAAGCAAACATTTCCTTGATTTTTTTAATCGATCAAAATAATTGTACTAAATTATTCCCAGTCCTGTGTGTATTATTTGATTCTATCCTTTCTGCAAAAATATCATTTTACCTATCATACTTACTTTTTGTTCTGGATCCCAGGGGTCAAGTTCCATTTAGAACTTCAATTCTAATTAATCGTTAATAAATTCATCGATGCTCGATAAATTTTAAATACCATTTGCGATCGATTTAATCAACTGTCGAGAATATGATAAGCTTGATACATTACGCTAGAGCTTCGGAGAAGATAATCAGCCATAAGCGTCTGTTCAATTGGAGATGATTAGCTTATCCCATTGCCACGATATTTACACCTGAGCCGAGTCGATGTTGTTTAGGATCATTAAATCCTTCGCGGAGTCTGTTCGATTCTAAGCGATGATTTCACGTAGAGTACGAGGGATTAAATTACGTATTTAACGAGTCCATATCTTCTAATTGGCAGGTTCATTTGAGAATCGATAACTATAAAAAGAACCATAACTCTAATTATCAGCCGCATAAGGAGACGATTACTTAACTTTAGAGGCCATTCTCTTCACCCTCCGCGGGTCACTTCGATCCGAGAGCTCATCAGTTCCGGCTATATGAAATTGTCCATTCGTGAAACCTTTTTCTTAACTACTTAGCAGCTTTAATAGAAAGTTATGCATCTTTAATCGCGCGTTAATAATTGCATTATCGATTGATTGTTTTACGCTTATAGCTTGAACACGTCATTGATTTACGCTTATAGCTTGAACGAGTTTCCAGTAAAACTACTTTTTTGTTCCTCGACTACCAGACCTCTACCGAGTAACATGAAACACACACGAGCACTAAACTTTTTTCACTCAATACGCTATCGATGATCGCTAACATTAATTTTTCATTCTTCAAACTTAGTTAAATTCAAATATAATCAATTTTTGGTAGAGATGTAATACCAAAAGGATTCGTTATTACCATAATTCAATACCATAATTTCCATAACCCCAACCTTACGCTATATAATTACCACTAAATATTATATTATTCTATTATTATTATAATATTATTGTTATTTATCCGCGCCACGACGAGTTAACCTGGACTAGTTACCAGTCAATCTATAAATTACACGCAGACCATTTCGTTCGTTTACGACTTTTGATTGACCTAAGCGAGCAACCTTCCTCCAACGCGCGACGTTCATCATACACCTTATCTTCCGCGGGCGGAAGCTTCGCTCGTCGAAAGAGCAGCTTTTACGCATTTTTTACGTCGCCTCATGAATTTCCCTTGTCGCTGCAGCTTGCAAAGTTGCTCCCCGTCCTAGCCGATTTTGCGACGCGCGTGTTCGCGCGGCTTCGTTCGGCCACGCACTGGCCAGGGTAACGAAGACTGCTGGAATTTATGGCGCATAAACTCGCCCATTTCGCGTGCTATTACCAAGGGGCGCAGGGTCTCGTGACAGGCCCTGCAGCGGCCGTGCAAAGCTTCGACCATCATGCGAAAACCTCCGCTGAAACTCTATGCGGCAGCCGCGTTTCCTGCTCTATTTAATAAACGGTGATTTAAACGGGTTTCGTTGGCTCGACAAATTCTGGCCACAGACACCTGGCTGGCTGGAAGAGCATCTTGATGCGACATTAAGCAAGCAACTGTTTCGCAACTTTTTGGTATATTTTCTAAACTTAATATTTAACCATGTTGTCCGAGATTATTTTGAAGAATAACACACAAGGTCTTCGAAGTAAGATTTTTCCGTCTTTTTCTCTTTCTTGGAATATAATGCATACCATCATTCGAAACAATTTTCCTTTTTCTTCTTCTTAAAGACCAACAAACATCGAATTCACTGTTTCCGGCGTCCATCGAATCGATAAATTTTCGTAACAACAACGTTTGTCTTTCATAAAACACTTCGAAGTGATTACCAGATGGGTCTTATACATTTGCGAGATTTTTATGATTGAAAATCATTTTATTTTTGAAACAAGGGGAGGGTGTGCCTAACGGGGAAATGTAACGTTTGTGGCATACGATGAAGCATGGATAGAGACAGGGACAAACTGATAGATATGAGATACTGGAATACGGAAGCGTGAAATCTGTTAATTCTTTTCACGAATCCCGTAGAAAATAATACTGGTAACCGATATACCGATAACGACTTTCGACGGACAGCTCGATGTCGCAAAATGAAGCGTGCACAATTCAGTAATGTAACATATTGGGTTGTCTGGAAAGTCTATGGCGATTTTTGATAGGTGGTGCAGGTCTGATTATGTCGAAATGGCTGAAAACAAATTATATATATATATATATATACGTCGATAATCGAGGCCGTTTTCTCGGGTTTCGCGTCTCAACAACAGTGCGCGCCGCGCCCTCTTTCGCGAGTGTACTCCCCTCTCTCTTTCTCTCTCGGGTTTTGCGTCTCAACAGCAGTGCGCGCCGCACCCTCTTTCGCGAGTGTACTCCCCTCTCTCTTTCTGGAACGTTGTTCTCTCTCGACGCCTCATTGTTGCCCACTCCACCGTCCTTCGCGTGGCATTGTTGTTCATCGTGACTCATCGTCACTGGCCGGTCCTCTGCCGCTGTAACCCCCCATCCCGGACGAGCCCCCATATGTAGGAGTCTAAACGAAAAATAAGGCACGGGGATTCGAAGCCACGATCCTCGGATCCACAGTCGATCGCTTTACCTACGCGACCAATCCCGTACCCTACGTTTCGTGTTCTTATTTGACTCCTTATTGTTGGGTACGGGAGGCGCGGATACTACAATATTAAAATATAGAAAAATACCTCACGATTACTTATTTAAATTTTATTCTCAACTTTTCGTGTTAGCCTTAACCTTGACGAAACCAGCGCCAGCGTAGGAAGTCGAATCTTGCACGGTTCGCATCGCCCAATAAAACTTGAGCGCATCTTCCACTCCTTTCCCCACGATTTTGTTGTTTCTTCGAGCACCGCGCGCCCAATTTCGCGGAACTTGTAGCAAAACATCAAAAGCAACGACGAACGAAACGGTGAACACCCGTAGAAAACGGCACTGGGAAATTTACGACGTTCGATCGGACAATAAATTCTGGGTGTACGAGCGATTCTGGAACATCGGATAGAGAATTTGTTCGCGGGCTGCAATGCGCGCGGATCGCAGTCTATTAAAACATCCACTTCGAAATCCGCTTAAATCGATCCGCCGAAAGTTAGGGTAAATTTCGAGCGCCGGGCTTAAGGCAATCTATTGAAACTCGGTTAAAATTTCGTGCACCGACTTGCCTCGAATACGCTCGATGCCGGGCTGGAAATAAACCGACAGTTCTGAATTCTTACGCTTCGACGTCTCCGTGCGACGATTTCCTTTCCTCCTTTTGCGAGTTTAACTTCCCCAATAACATGTGGATTCATAGTTACAAGAGCGTGCCTCTTCGATTCACTCGATAAAAGGGAAGAGAAACTGCCAGGAAGTTTACGTTTTCAACATTTATCGTTATCCTTGGCGGCTGATTGGAAGATTTCATGGAGTTACCGATGAAAGCAGCATTAGAATTAAGACTGATACGTATAATTCCACCGTAAAAAAAAAAAATCCTCGGAACCGCTGAGACCCTCGCGCGCAGAGATTAAACTCATTTTAGGATCGATAAGCTCCTCTCGCCGTTACATTATTCAAGGTCGATTTTGAGGCTGCGGAACTTTAATCACGGCGGAAATTAGCGGAGCAGTTTTGACGCCAAAACCGTAACGCGCGTTTGTCGGTGCCTGGCATAAAGCGAAAGCGCGTATTTAGTCGGCGTTTAATGCGATTAAGCCATCCGTGGGACCGCACTCGACCGCACAAAGCGGCGATCATTTGATTACGTTTCTCTCGGTTTTCGCCAATGCTGCTCGCTTCATGATCGCACAAGGAAACGTCTATCGTTTCTGTTTGCTCGTACGAACCGATTCGCTCGCGATAAGCAGCTGCTGTTCGTTAACGCTCTTTTCATCCAATTAAAATTCGCTTTGCTTTTAATCGTCGACGCGCAATGCTCGGAATTGGATGGGGGAAGTATTTGGGAAAGAAAAAGACATGCTGACCTGTCATAATAATGATCTCTGCAAGTCTTGTAGATTTATCATAACATTACTTTCATATAGAATTGCATAGAAATTGTACGTGAAATACGATAGAATTTATTTTCTTTATTCTGAATAGAATTTCCGCAACATACTAAATTCATTGTGCAGCTGATGGATGGATGATTCTGTACATAAAAGGGAACCAAAAGCATAGAATAACATTTTGTTGTACGACGCATCGTTATCTAGAAAGCTGCTATTGAAAACTCGTCGAGCACAATATCCTATTAACGTGTCTGACCATGACTCACTGTTTCCATTGGTATGGGTGTTGTGTATTAATTGGCGGTGTTGTGGTATAATCCGTTGTAACTAGTTCAAACTAGTCAGGACGTAATAGGATCGACGGGAAATAGATAATTCTATAAGACCATCAATGTTCCTGAACTCAGCTCAAGTAGAAACAGCGAGTGTTGATCAGACACGCCAGCCAAGCCGTACTTAATCGCGCGCGTACCCCAAGACTCTTCAAAGTTCTGTTTCACGGCAACAAAGCCTCGTACGAAAACACTTTGTGGTACACTTTCGATTCGTTTTTCCACGAAGAATCGCTCTTTTCAGGGTAGTACCGAAAACGTTAACCCACTCAATACAAAACACCGGCATAATCGCAATCTCCTTAACGTCTTCTGCGTAATATTGCAGAATATTTCATCTACGATTACCCATCGAGAAAGAGGAGTCGTCGAGGGGAAAATCCTAGGCGAATCTCGAAGCCGCAGGTCTCCATGTACGTGCACATATACACGGTGGGCACAGTTGCACGACCCCGGAACGACTTACGTTCCACGGTGTTATTCTAAGCGACGTGCTGCCCCGGGAAAGGGGCATTAGTCATTTTCCGCGCTGACAGCCGCTTTAAAGCGGTTTCCGGCAAAGCCGTTATTCAGCTCGCTACTGTTCTCGCTTCGTGCAGCCTTTTTGCGCCCCGTGACGCGGTAGCTCGCGTTCCCGTGGAACCGAGAATATTTTGAGAGTAAAGACTGTCGATCGGTGATCCCTCGTCACGCATTCTTGGGCTTGAGTAATTGTTGTTGGTCGGTTGTAATTGATCTTTGTTCTGCGAGCGCAGATGTTGGCTCTACGCTGCAAGTAATAGCCTGGCTTCTTAAAATCTTTGGGGGAACTGTTTCGGACTGGCAGATTTCGTAACGACGTATCCAACGCAGCACTTTCAATTATATTTAAATATATTCGAGGAGCGTCCCTCGTCAAAGTATATCGAAGCAAGGATTTCAAAGTATGAAATGTAGGGTGCGTTCAGATTTCTCAAGAACCACGGGCGGCGTAGGTTCGCGGTTACGAACACAACTTTGGAATCCATCGAAGACTGGGAAAATCATGGCGGAGGAGGTTAAAGGAGGGTGAAAGATGAGGCAGTTCGAACGAAGGTAGGCTAATATAAATCCGAGATTAAAAGTGGTCGAAAACATCGCGGGGAACTGACGTGTAATATCTTGAAAGCATCGAAGAGCAAACTGGGGAAAATAAGCGGACGGTAGGGAAGGCCGCGCGTTGAAAGGCGGTTTTCTCTTCCTGACAGCTATTGTACATAAATTAAACATCATAATACCCGACGTCGTGTTCTAAAAACCGTTATTCTAACATATAAAGCACGCGCTCAGCTGTGCCCTCGACTGATATCCTGTTTTAATTATACGCCGAGTTCACGGAACGTCGTGAGCCTAAAAAATGAAGCTTTCAGAGAAGCGGTGAAAACAGGGTTTCCATTTCGGCCTCTGGAATTACGGTGTATCCGAAATTAACGTTTCGTCTTTTCATCCTATTAACCCTTAAATTCTTCCCCGCGATTATATTCGGAATAAATAGACAACCTTATTTCTTAGCAGTCGACGTTATAACAGTCGTTATATAATCGAGCAAAATGAATCGCGTACAACCCAGTAATGTAACATAAATCATAAAACGTTGTGCGCGGTTCAAATTGAGCAACGTTCCCCCAAGAAATTCCGCGACACCGCGACATGTCGTTCAAGTCGTTCCACCCCTCAGCCGTTCGACAGCCGCCGATAACTCGATATAATTCCCCGAAACTCGTAATTCCCCATTAATCAACGCGCAGCGCAACTCTCAGCGTTCGACGGTTCTCCTCTCCCCGTTTCTTGCAGTCGCGTCGAATTTAATCCCTCGACCCGATCAATCTCGCAGCGGAGAAACGCGCTTGCAAAAACGCCGCCGCAAGAGCGACCGGTCTCTCTCTTTACGGCCACGGTGAATCCGATCCGCGATCTCGCCGCGAATGCGTTAAACGAACAGTTTTTCGCCCCGCCATAAATTACGTTCCGCTAAGCGACACGGGATACCCCCGAAAACGGATGGCGAGGGCTCGCTGGCGTTGGTGGGTTGCAAAACGTATCCTCCTCCCGCCCCCGCCCCCCCTCTCCCTCTTCTTTTCCTCCCGATGGTAGCAAAAACAATTTTTCCCGTTCTCGAGGAGTCTGAGCGCGATTTCCAAGTCCAGGCTGGCCGTTCCGCGGCGGTCCATGCGAACCCTTAAATCATTCGGCGCTCGACGTGCGCGAAAATATCCGGAGAATTCGGAAGTAAGCTGCCTGTAGTCCCCCTCCTTTTTGTCACGACGTATCCCACTCACGCCCCCCGTTACCCGTGGGACCGAGGAGGACGGCGTGTGTGCATCGGCGTCGGATGGAGATCGGGTGCACGCCTACGAGGGAACGCGTCCCAAATAATCCCGAATTCGAACGGACAAGTGGGCGGACCTGGCTTGGGTCCAGTGGTACTTTCGGCACGGTGTAGAGCGTGCCGTAGGATGAAAAGCATTCAGCCCCCGTTTTCGAAGGCAGGAGTCGTTCCCCAAGTCCCCCCCCCCCTCCTCTCCCTCGCCCCTCGCCCCGCCCGACCGTCTCGAGCGCCCCTCGCCTTTTTCATCGTATCGCGGAGAACGCGCCAGGGAGATGGGCGAGGTGGTGGATGAAGAGAGCATTCAGTCTCCATTCTCAACGAGGGGAATCGTCGCGAATCTTGCCTGTCCCTCTTCTTGCCCGCTCGGTTTTTTCCCTTCCGGCGTCGTTCTCGTTGTTAGCTCGCGTCGCGGAGGTAAAATCTCGTTTGGGAACGCGCGGTGTTTGTCGCGGTGACGAACGATATGAAATTGTTGGTCTTTTAGAAGCGGCATGTATGTTTAGGTGGATTCCTGTTACCTGGAGCACGATGAATATTTTAGGGGTGTATCGGCAAAGGCAAATACCACAGGTTTATTTAAACAAACACGATATTGGCCAATAGTCTAATCACCTGATCTCGTCACTAGCTTACTTCCACGCAAAATGTTAGGTCTCATAGCTTTCGCTGAAAGTGTTTACCCACTACTCGCGAGCTGAGCACCTACACGCTTTTATTTTAAACAGTTAATCCGACAACTTAGCCAATGGTTCAATCGACTGATTTCATCCCTGGCACTCGGTCGTCCGCCCTCGAACCAACGAGGGCTCTTATCGAACTTGTCGAGGTATATCTCCCCTTCCTTTCGTATTCTGGTTGGGTCTGTTGGCGACGGGACGTGATTCACTTTGCTCGTTTCTTGCGCTCTCTCGGGAGACCACACGTCGCGTCGCGGACGATTCGAGCACTGTAAATATTCCGCGCGTCGTTTATGGCCGCGTTCATTCCGCGGCTCGCCGCTTGGTCAACGTTTCCATTTGTTGCGGGAACACGAGCTGATACTTCGTCGCCGTTAAACGCTCCTTTAATAAGCCCACGCCTAGCGGGACAATCGCGAAATTCTAGAGGGCGAGATGGCGTACGCGCGTCGCGTCGTTTCATTGCCGGAATTAGAAGCGGGCCGGGCTATTCTCGGCGCGAGGCGTTCACGGTGTCGTCCAGTAAACATCTTGGACGTCGTTTATGAACCGCGTCCTGTTTGGACACGCTGTCCGCAGCGCGCGTATTTTTCACAGCGTCGCGAAATGGATAAGGTTCGTTTGTCACGAGCGATGCCGGCGCGAAAGATGAATTATGCATGCACAATGCGCATACGTTAGCGTCGCGCCAACAGGGAAATTTCAGTGGTCGATAACGCGATTGACTTTCGGGAAGAGATATCGGGTTTTTTCTGGAGACGGGGTATCGTCGATGACGGAGAATAAATAATACGTTTCATGTTCGCGGAGAACATTTTTCTGAACGATCTTCGTGGTAGATGTGATCTTCTAATAGATATCGAGGTGACCAACGTAGCTGTGTTATAGTTTTGATCTTAATTCAGAAAGAGAAACGATTTTGTTACATATATAACAATATTTCTTCCTACGCTACACGAACTGCATAATCATAAAAGTATTTTAAATATCGAAATAGAAAAAGCTACCTTCAAGTTACGCTGTCTCGGCGCGAAACGAAATTCTTCGAAACGCTGAAAACAACTGTGACACGGGAACAAAATCAGATAGAACAACTATTTACATAAACCACCTTTCTTATTTTTGTATGCTGAACTCACGTTCGTAGTCATGCTCGCGACCCATAAAACTCCCTGTATAAAAACAAAAGATAAGTGTGAAAAGGATTTACGTAAGAGGACAGAAAACCCTGCTATGCAAAAACCGCAGAATGGGGAGACAAAGGAGGCGAGCGCCGCAATAAACATTCGCGTCCTACATACAAACGCACACGTACACATAGTACGTTGCAACAGTAATGTCCTTACCGCATTGAGAATCTTAACAAATTTTCAACTCGCTTCACCTTTGTCCCTCTTCCACGCTACCCGTGTAACTCGAATACTGGTTAAATGGCGAAATGACATATTGCGGGGCACGGTAATTCGGTTTGGAGACTAAATTGTAAATTAACACGGCAGAGAATCTTGTTACCTTCTAAAAATTAATTTATCACCATCTGTCAGTGTCTCGGTGGCTCCTGAGGTCCGTCTCGAGTTTGGAACTCCAAACATTTGGTAGCGCTTGAAGTCAATTACCGAGATAATTAGACGATAAATGGATTTTAAACTGTGTACGTTTATATATGCTTTGTTGACGTTACAGAAATTTCTTCGAGAACAAATTATTGGTATTGTTGAAGTAGTACAGAGTATAGTACAGTTCTTTCTTGGTACCCATGAAACCAAAAAACAGGGAAATTTTTCAATATATGAAATAAGACAATTCTTAAAAATATTATTAGAGTAAATTCTTTGATAAAATGTAAGGCGGTATGGACTTCCAATACCATGATACTTCACGTGCCGAAACTCTACAACGATACAAAAAGAAAGAAATCGATTCTCCTTAATCTCGAAACTAGACGGACCCGTTAATCCCACCGAGAGAGATTGCGGCGGAAAAATAGCGACGGGCATCTTGTTCTTAATAGAAGCAAATGACACCAGAAACAGCGCTGGTAAATGGGATTTCGAGGGAGTGAAACGACGAGGAGGAACTGTTCCGTTCGCGCGGAATTAAACGCCAACTATCTTTTTCTTAATTAAGAAAAATGCACGGAAGTAGGTAAAAGCGCAAACTTTGCCGACCAACGAGGCGAAGGACCGCTCGAAGTTGCGACCGTACGAAATCCTCGAGGAGCGCGTGTTTTTCCAGCCCGCGGAATTATCAATTTAGGCATTAGGACCACTTTCCAGTCGTTTCAGCGGCTGGAGCCTCGAGTTTGCCTTGGCGCACGGACTCGGGAGGTTCAATTATTCATCCAGAGCTATACTCGTTTCTTCTTTCGTTTACTCTTTTTGCCCGACGCGGAGGAAACCACGGAACCCTTCCATTTCCCCTTCGGCCCTTTCCCTCGGCCCTGGCTCTTCCCTTTCTTCCCTTTCCGCGTCCTTGCCGAGGTTACCCAAGACCCGCTGGAGAAACCTTCTTCTACTCGTCTTGCCGCATTCTTCGTCATACTTTCTGGGAGATAACCAAATCGTTCGTCTTGGTCCTTTAATGAGAAATGCTTCCACTTGTAATGAGTGTCTGTGGTCCAATTTCCCCGTTCAGGATTTGTGGAGAGTTTACACGTGGCGAGCCGACTACTTCTCGAGGAACCATCTCTTGGATGGATGAAAGTACAATGATTTCGGAGATTTTTGTTTTCATAATGTCTTTGATAATCAATAAAACAATATTGATGGCGGTAAGCAGCACCGTCAACCTGAAACATCAAACTAATTCCTTGCAAGTTGTTTGCGGAAAAGAAATTTCGGCCCATAGAAGCTTAAATTAATTTTTAGCACGTAATTTATAATCTCTTGGAAAATTGTGTTTACGTTAGCTATTATTTTAGCTGATACTTCAGCTAGTTGCAGTTAGTTTTTGCCTGCGTCTTGCGTATTTCCGCCATCGAAAAGTCACTCTCCTTCTTCGTCGTCTGGTGAGCTCGCCTTCTCGAATGACGAAGCGGATATTAACTCAGGAGCAATAACGCCGGTACGCGGCGGAAATCGCCTGTAAGTTTATCGCCGACTGACTCAGCAGCGTTGCAACGTACGGGTGCACGTTACGTTTATCCGGAATTAAGCAAGCGTGAGAAGAAGGCGAAATCGCTGTGTCAGCTTGAACGCGACAGTTTGATGTTGCGATCGAGTACTTGTGCTTCTGCTGTTAAACAACACGTAACGAGCAAATGGAAGAGAAACATCGATGATTAACTGCACTCGAATCTGTTGGTAGAAATCAGGCAAATGAAAAGGAGAGAGTTTAATTGATTATGAAAGTCCTCAAGCGTTTAAAAAACACACGTTAACTGTTAACAATCTAAGTTTAGCTAGGGTTTTATTTTTTTTTTAAATTCTTTAACTGAACTCGTTTATATCAGAATTCACTCTGCATAGATGATCCAACTTCATTTAATTCGTTTAAATGCCTTGTTCAGTAAAGCTCTCCCACCTCTTACTCAAACTAGAACCTCTCTCCCTATTCAAGTCGATTCTTTCACTTGTCGAATCATAGATCTGATCGAGTGCCCTTTGGACTTTCAGCTTCTACCGATCGCTATACGACTGATAAGGAACGGAGTACTCTAAAAATATTCGATGCGAGATATTCCCAGGCTTTTCACTTTCCTCCGAACATAAACGCAACGATGGTGAAAGGAGCAACGTCGATTTCTTTGTTTTGCAACGGAACAGGAGCCAAAGGAATTGCACCAAGACTCTCTAAATATCAAGAGAATTCAGCTCATGTTCCAGAAAGATCGCTAATCTGCGATAACTCTGCGTTGATCACGAGAAACTCCCTCTCTCTCGTTTCCTTCTCCTCAATCTTCCCGCGTCATCGTTCATTCAACAAGGCGTATCGTTTCGCTGATTTGCATATTCAACGAGACTGCGGGTACTATTCCCAACCTCGCTAACGATGGTGGCATCCACTGCGCGGATCCCCGTGATCTCGCTCCCGTTCTGGTTCGCGTCGTGTCGACCATTTCTGTACACGATGTCAGGAATTTCGTTTAAATAGCTGAATGGTGCAGTTCACGAGTAAATAGGTGGAGCATTTCAACGTTTAGCTGTTTTAGAAATCGTCCGAAGAATTAAACAGAGGATTAATTAATCTCCGATATTTGTTCCAAGGGCCTGTGTTCAAGGACCGAACTCGACTTAGTAAAAAATCCTACGTAGTTGTCTAATTTCTATATTATAGTTCGACATCCGCCATAAAAGTGATCGTCGCGGAAGAAGCCGTTCCTCGTCGACTGTGTTCGCCAGTTCAAAGATCGGGCGCGAAAGGGTCGGCCAATGGAAGCGTTCCTTCACCTAGCGCCCGCATTGCAGGCTAGCCAAAGGACGATTTACGAATCGTCGTTGATGCGGGATCACCCACCCTCTCTATCTGGCCGCCGTTGGTCCTCTCTATCGATCCGCACCGGGGAGGATTTAAGGACGCTTCGTTAAACCGCGGCGCAAAAAACTTGGGCCACCGATTGGGCCAACAGTTCTGGAACCCTCTTGAACGGGGAGGAGAGGCACTTCTCTAGCTCCCCCCCCCCCTGCAGCCTGTTCTGCTTCGTTCAAGGAAGAATCCCTCGGGTGGATCTCGACGATGGCTTTTGGATAACCGCCCAATCGCCGCCACATATTCCTATCGGCATCCAGGCTTCTCTGTCGCTACTCATTCCATTATCCTTCCCCCCTCTGGCCAAGCCTTCCTTCTCCTGGCCCTTCTCTTCCTTATCCGAGCGCTTTGCTTCCGGGATTTATACGCGCGCCCGCCGCTTGAAAAACGTAAACACCATCGGTGTTATTACCTTTATTAAATCGAACGGGCTGCACAGGCGACGAGCAGACCGCGGAATCTTCGCGTGGAGTTTTATAGTCGAATCGGAGGCGTGGTTGGAGCAGATCCAGCGGCCCAATGGTTCGAGCCAGATGCAAAACCGTGCGTGCAGACCCAGCCCGTTCCTCGTCGAAGCCTCGTGATCTATCCGAAGCTTCATTAGGTTGGATAATTCACTGTCGCTGACGCTTCCAGCGACGATCGTTCACGCTGGGGCGGCTATTGAACGCGGATTACATCGCTGGATATGGTACTGTGGTTGGATATATACTGTTCGGGACGATATATAAATGTGGCGTGCATAAATGAATTAATTGATTCGATAGTAGATGGATAGGATATTGATCGATGAAATGAGATTTGGTTATAACGACTATTAGAGGATAGAGAACTGTTTCTTTATAGTTATTGCTTGGTTTAGGAAGGTTCTTTCTGTCAAGGCTGTAACATTAATAAATTCGATCGTCGTCTCACAATTAGGAAGCAACGGTTTAATTAAGACCAAAGACCGTTAGAGGTGCGTTTCGGGGATGACACCATTTACAGGGGCGCGTGAGATGGTTTTCTTCGGCGATTTACATTTTTCTTCAGCGCGTCGCGCGGTAAATAGTTAATATTCCGCATCGGCGGACACCATCGCGGGACCAGCTGGAATTTTAACTCGGCCGGCGGCCATTTCCATCAAGGTTACGTCGCACCTTGCTTGCGGATATTAATTTCTTCGTCGTTATCCCCGCGGAACGCGATCTCGTAATGTAATCAGTTCGAAACGTGTTTCTCGCCTTCTCCCCCAGTTCGTGCCGAGCTGCCAGACTCGGCCGCAACCCAGTCACTCACCCCCAACCCTCCGCGATGGATTAATTATGTATTAAGCCTTTTCCGAGGCCTTGGAATTATGCGTGTCGTGCATATCGCGTGCCACGCCAAATGTCGTGCGTTTTAGCCGTGATAACCGGTCACGAAGAATCGAACGGACTGAGCATGATTTTACATCCCCTGCGCCAAGCAACGGCTTGGGAGTAATGAATGCGAAGGACGAAAATTAAAATGGGGAAGACGGCCAGAGGAAAACTCAAAACAAATTTATAACCTAAAAATAACTTTTATATCCTTGAATTATTGAGTAAAGCTTATTGGTTTTGATTTCAAAGGAGAATATATCGGAAGTCACTTTGTGGCCTGGATTTGGCCACTGGGAATTTTACAGATTGATTAATCGCTCGAAAACAAAAGTGTCACGAGGTGGGCTCAATCCGTTAAAAGTTTCTCGCTTAGTAGGTAAGGCTCTTCTCGCCAACTTTCGTCGTCCATCTACTAGACGATCTTGATAAACAACTAAGTAGAAATAAAATTTTCATTACAATGCCTGCGTTATAATATTCTGAAATTTCAGATCAGGGACATAATAGTAATCGATTTCACTTTGGAAAATGTGTGCTGCGCACAATAAGTAGATTACGTAGGAAATATGGTCTGTCGAAATCCATAGGATTCAACAATACTTAAACGAGACACGGTCTTATCCACGTTTTAGCCAAATTCTTCGAAGCGAAGGTATCGTGTTAAGAATGTAAATAACGAAAGAACCCAGAGTGGTGCTCGGAGACGGTTTCGTGGAATCGACCTGGCGGTGAACGCATTATACAGCAGCCTCTCAGCTGGTAAACGTTTTCGCATCGTTCTCGTCGTAAGTAAAATTCAATGCAAAGAGACTCTCTCGCCTCTGGTATCGCTCCGCGCCT
Source organism: Hylaeus volcanicus (assembly GCF_026283585.1). Lineage (NCBI taxonomy): Eukaryota > Metazoa > Arthropoda > Insecta > Hymenoptera > Colletidae > Hylaeus > Hylaeus volcanicus. Next base: position 27,282,571 of record NC_071978.1, on the reverse strand, counting down.
GTCAAAAGGGAATAAGCGAGAGACCGTAGGAGAGAATGGTAGAAAATCAACCGAGCGAGACAGAGGACAGAATGGAGAGATCAAACAGGTGTAAATGAGAACGGAGGCTAAAGAGAGGACACAAGAGCGAAAGAAACACGTTCGAGGGTACAAGGGAACAAGAGAAAATACGGAACGGAGACAGAAGGGTGGAAGCGTTTCACAGCGGTGTACAGTTACGACCTTAAACTAGCAGTTAATTAGAACCGGTCGGTTCCGCGGAATTGGATTTTATGTTCAGTTATTTTACATCGTAGACCTGCGACCGTGACGTGAGCGGGGCGAAAACGCATGTGAATTTGCCAGATGATTACCATTGATACCGGATAATAAGCTTAGTTAAAACTGCTGGCTGCGTTAGCCTGGCGGTGATAAAAGGGCGCGCACGGACACGTCGAAATACCGGCGTTCCCGGTTTCACCTTCATCCCTTTTATCGACTTTCCGTCCCCCGTCGCGCGTTTTCCCTCTTTCGCGCGATTTTTCGCTCGCGCATTTTTTTCTCTCCCTTCTTTTTTTCGTTGCGCGCCAGCTAGCTCCCCGTAGCCGCCATCTCCAGCGACGTTCTATTCTCGAAAACGTGTACGCGTACGCGTGCATACAGGGTGTCGTATGATGAATGGTAAAATCAGACTCCTTTCATTCCGCGAAAATCACTCGAAAACGTAGAATTAAAGTTTTTCGCGCGGGCCTCTGTTTCGGGGGTAATTGATACTGAAACATGCTCGGGGCGCGTGCACGAAGCACTGGAACTCGATTTAACGAAGTCGTTGGTATTTATTCGAACGGTTCTGTTATCGGGGTGTTCGAATGCTGGAATATCTAAAACTGTAATACCAAAAAATATATTGCAGATTCGCTGTGCATGGTATGCCCATTATATTTAAAATAATTTACAACTATAGTCCACTCTAGTTCTAAGTAATTGCCCTACTAGAGTGTATTTGCTTCATAATCTTCAAAATTAATTTCTCCGAGACGTCCGTTCTCGTTTCATCCCTCATTTTCGACTCATTTTTGTGCAATCTGTCCCCTTTCAGGCATGGGAAGTCCTAGATACAACACCGAATAAAAATTCGAATTTGACATACAAAACGAAATGTTTTCCACTCGACAGCTGCAAATTTGGCTGTCCAATCGCGGAAACGTCACGAATAAATTGTTGCACGTCGGTTTTATCGCGTGTCACCTTGTATATCCCGGGGACGTCCTCGGCGAGTCGTGACTGCGTACTTCGAATTAGCCAGTCGCGTTTTCGAGGGTCGTTACCGACACTCGCCCGCTTACTTTTCGCTTATTTTTCGCGTCGCGCTCAGGTCCCCGATGTAATTTCGTTTCGTGTCACGCTTTTGATACGACTTTATACGTCACGGCGTGTGCAGTTTCGCTGCACCAATCCTATTACGCCCTGTCGGAACAACCGGGCAAATAATCGTACGTCGCGGCCCACGCTCCTTTTAATTCCGACGATTAGATCCGGAGCTATTTTTTAGCTTGATTCATACGTCGGATGGAGGTATGTGCCGTTACGCGTTACGCCGTGATTTCTCTTCTCCGTTCTCGTCCCTTTTCCGTCCTTCTGAGTTCCATCGTTATACGTTACACGGGGATGTAACTGCTGTTTGCATTAGGCGAGATACCTTTCATGCGGATGGATCTTCTGTTTATCCTAAATTATCAAGGAACGAATTGCAGTTGCGATCCCCTTGGTCGTTTGAAACTTTAAGGTTTGTATTGTTCTGCTTTAAAGTAGTCGTAGGAGGATACAATCAATATTTTATCAAGCCTTTACCTTTGTACGTTTTGTAAGGAGAAAATCTTGTAAAAAAGTCTTCTAAGGTAAACTTAGTTCTACTCGATAGTACGCTTTAAAGCCCATCAAACGCATTTAAAGAATGTCGCTCGTGGGTTTTACTTGAAAGATCAATTTTCTTAAGTCCTTGACTTCGCGGTACACGTTTCCATGAAGCTGAATGGATCCTCTGTTGATACTTTAGCCTAGGGAAACTCTCAACTATATCGACATTTATTTGATAATATACTTCAAACTTTATCAAAGGCTGCGAATACCTCGCACGAAACAATGTTTCGCAACGCACAGTGTCCTCCGAACAATCAACAATAGAAATTCTCGCATTTGCGTTCTAAATGGTTGCAACAAAGGACGTTAGATGAATGCTATGAAACTTTATCAGCCGGTTTATACGACTCGTCTTTACACAACTTAAGTAAACTGTTATTCCTAACGTCTGTTTGTTTTAATACCTGTAAGCAAGTGCAAGCAACAACATCTATCCTTTAAGATCGCGCAATTCTGCAATTCTGTCCCTAAGCGTACGCGGTTTCGTAGAAAAGGTATGTGTTCTTTAATCAGATAGAGAAGATCAAGTTCAGTGGCAAAGCTCTCTAACGTTACTTTCCGTTCGTTCATCAAATTAGACCACTTACGGTGGATTGAAATCAACTGGGCCACTCGATACCAATGCGATCTTATCTCCACCGTACCATTTGACGTTTCCACTACTCTGTCGTCTTTTCGCCGAACCTTTCAGACAGCGACGTTTTCTGTCAAATTGAGAACTGAGGGAATAACCTCTACATCGGTGACCAATCTTCGCGATGTCTGACATACGTTTGAGGTATGTGACTCTTAATGAGAAATTTTTATAATACTTGTAACTGAACAAAACGACGCGTATTAAAACAAATGAAAAGCAACGTACCAAGGACTTGAAAAGTATTCCCAACGATGCAATTCAGATAGAATGAATTCATACCTTCTCGATGAGAAGAAATATACATTTCCTTGAAATATGTGTGGATAAACACGTCGATGTTAGAAAAATTTACTGTCAACGGTGTCTGTGTGAAATATTCAAAAAGGAGGGCATTTTATTAGGGTTCCCGAATAGAAGAGCCACTCGATAGCAGAACCCCCAGCGATAACGTCCCAGTCCGTTTTCATTGAACGACTTTTCGCTGGAACCTTCATCCAGCTTTCCGTGGGCTCGATTAATTTCGCGGACAAGCGCGAAAAACAGCCGTGAAAACGTCCGCAAGCGAACGGTCGCGGTATCGCGGCCCTTGGGCCATTCGTTTCCCACCGAATTTATGGTTCCGTACGGTGGCGGGCGACAATGGTGTCGAGCCGGCTAACGAACGTGCCGTGGCTTAATTTAAAACCACCGGCGAGCAGGTCTCTTCCGTTCGATTACGGGCTGGACAAGTCTTTCCTGGAGAACGGCTCTAGCCTCTCTATCTTTCTTTCCTTTTCGTTTTGCTCTTACACGTGGCCCAGCCCCGTCACCCGCTCGCCCACCCCCGTTATCCGCGACGTTTATTTACTGGACTCGTGTTCTCGAGGTGACCGCGCCATCGTGTACATAAATCCACCTGGGGCCTTCGTTCTAGCTTCCTGACCAACCCTCTTCAACCCCTCCGTGCCTCTCAGCTCTATCTCAGTTTCGGTTTCCACGGGGGCGCGCTTCCGTTCGTTGTCTTTTACCACGAGGGCGATAAAGTAATTTCCTTCTTAATTTTTTTCAAGAAGCTTGCCGGCCTGAGATTCCTAACCCAGTTATCAGCTCCGAAATTCAACTCATTTCTTATAGAAATAGATATAAACAAGAAATATTCTTGTTCTATATAAAGAAATATGCATCATTAGAATATTGACTGGATGTCAAGAAAACAAACATATCTTGTTGATAGTTCATCGTTGAAACCGAAGACAGTACAGTATTATGAAGTTGTATGTAGCGAGTATCGAGTGGCTCTGGTAGAGGGGCGAAATAGAAATCCATCGTGCTTTATGAAGTCGAGATTGATGCGTTCCGTGACTCTTCCGGTATATTGAAAGGGGTGAAGAGTAGGTCGAGTCAGTGGGAAATCGATCGCGGGCTTACGTGCACAAAGGAAACGTATGGGTCTTGAAACTTTAAACACGTCCCGCGAAAAAGTATTGCGAATGTGACTCCCAGCCTTGTTCCTTATCCGTGACACGCTCGCGTGGAATTTACCGTTTCGCGATTCTCGTTTCTCCGGCGGCTGTCGCATTAATGCTGAATCCGTTTAACAATAGAACCGCGAGTTGTTTCAATTTAAAGACGGGGAGCGTAACGACTGCCCCAAAGCGGAAATCGTTGCGCTTACCGTGCTCTTCTTTCGCATTAATTATCCTTTGCCGAGTATCCTTGTGCCGTCATCTTCAAAGTTTACGGCGATCTCGCGGCGGTCGCAATTAATATCAACGGTGTGTCAGCTGCCGTGAAATCCCGCGGCGAAAACACAGCAAAAATGCATTCCATCGCGTTTGAGACTCGCGTAGACGTACTACTTACCTGTTGGTGCTCGTACCCTTTTTAATTATGCAACGTAAGCAACGACAACGATAAAGGACGTCTACGCGAAAGAATTCTTGTTCACGTTGGTTATTAAGAAATGAAAGGATTTTCCATTATTCCCATCTTCTCGTTTTATAAAGTGCCCGCTTCAGAAGATTTCAAACCACCGCGGATTTTTCATCCTTCCTGTTTCATTGTGCGGCCGAATGGTATGTTACGGTACGTAAACATTTTCCGCCTGAAATTATGGGAACGTAAAATGTTTCGACCAACCGCGGACACGTTACTCGCGACTGCCACCGTCAACTCTTCGTGGGTATGTAGGAGCCGAGAGTAAAAGAAATTTTCCACAGTGCTGTTTCCTATCTGTGTTCATATTTTCCATGAACGTTAATTTAGTAAGATAAGCGTAACGACAGCTGGATGGAACGTAATTTAAACATACTGTATCTTTCTCGAGTAACTGATCATGTGTCTGGTTTAACAAATACTTCTGTCTGTTTAACGAATGAAAGTATCCATCCGAACGAATTTTTCATTATAAACATACATATAAATAAATTTTGTACATGTATATGTTTATTTGGAAAAATCAAATCTGTTATTTAATTTGTACAAATGTCTTCGATAGGAATAGAAGGTACGAATATTTACGGGACTGACTGTATATACATTATCCGTTATATTTTCGAAAATACTCTCCACCCTACACGTTTGTGAAAAATACGAACAGCCAGGCACAGTTCTCACGGTTAGGAATGCGTTGCAATTCACTTCTTATCCGAGCCATAAGTTGAAGTGAAAAGAATTCGTTGCGAAAGGGTTAAGCAGATTCGTGCGTACAGTTGCGTGAATGCTCGCGCACGCTTGCTCCCTGTGCGCGTGCAATTATGACGCTCGGTGCACCCTCGATGCATCGTGCACACGCGAAGGCCGTGCGTGCGTGGCCGAGTGCGCGATTCGAGTGGACGTCATGGCTACCCCTCTCTCTCTCTCTCTCTCTCTCTCTCTCTCTCTCTCTCTCTCTCTCTCTCTCTCTCTCTCTCTCTCTTCCCCTTTGGCACATTAGCATTCAACGGGCACGCATTGCCGCACGTATTTGCAGATATAACGCAAATAAACCTCGCGAGCATGCCGCGCACATGTTCCACGCCCGTAATATTCGTGCGCCCGACGAGAGTATTGTCCCTCCAGCTAACCGCTCTGCCTCTTGCTCCATATTCCCGTTTCCGTATTTTATTTGCGATTGTTTCCACGCTCGTTCTACTTACTTTCATGCTACCCTTCCGGCGCGTGTTGACTCGTCCCTCTTATTTCAGTTTGTCTCGTTCTTTCTCCATTCGAACCTCGCGTTTGTCGGCAGTTACAGTTCGACGCTATTTACGATCCGAACGTCGATTTCCTCCCTTCGCGAGACTGCGAAGGAGTTTACGTGTCTTGTTTCGACTTTTTCCGCGTATTAGGGGAAGTTGACTCTGGTTTTCCTCTTTCTGGTTGGGTACACGGTAGTAAAATGTAGACGGATAGGTTGCAAGAATGAGTAGAACGGGGGAGATTTGTGCAAAGTGGGTATTTCAAAGTGCGGCATGAAACGCTTGTCTATAAAAATTGGATTCAATGTTGATTTTTGAGGATCGAATGTCTATCGATGTCTATTCGATCGAATTTATACGGTTGTATTGTTTTGAAGTCCATAGAACAAGGTTGAGCGAATACAGCCTTGACGAAAGATCTAATGGAATCGTTGTATAAAAACTATTACTATGTATTGGGTTATGATTTTGCATATGTTTCAAGCTTGGCAAGTATCGTAGAAAAATTACCCAACTCCTCCGCTCGAGGAACAGATTTCGCGAGACCATTGTTGGCAATCAAATTGGATTCAATGCTCCGTGGGACGATCTTTACGGATTCGTGTGGTAGTTACATTTAATTGGTGGACATTTTGGCACACCTTCTCGGGGACGTTGATCGCGATGCCTTTGAGACGACAGGGATGCTAACTTTTGTTTTATGGAGTTGATCGATTTGTGCAATGAACAGCTCATATGTAACTTATAAATTCGCGATCTCTGTAATTTCGATTCGTCACGTTAAACCTTTGAAGGTCAATTTTACTTGAAACCTGTGCAACTTGAACGTGCCATATACGGAAATGCGCCCCGCGTAGTTGACGATAAGCGATCTATGGCTCGCGGAAGAAAGTGACTGGATCCGTCGAGCAGATGCCACTACCAATTAACTCTCCTCGCAGGTGTTCAAGAACCATTTAGCTTAAAGATGGATCACTCTCATTCGTTGTTTCCACCTATCGCATTGTTCTATCCTCCTGGCCTTATTCTACCCGTATCTCTCGGTTCATTTACAACGCTGCATCCCCTTTCTCTCTTCTGTTTTACGCTTCCCTGCCCTCCTCTGGCCGTTCTTCGCCAACGGTATTCCGACTTTCCTCTTTTGGCTCGCTGGGAAACGGTGCACAGCTCTGGCACACATGCGCGCGCACACACTCGCATACCCGGGAACTTACCAAACGGCATCTCTGTTGGCTCTTTTTTCGCCCTTACCGTTGCTCGTAACACCGTTGCTAATTGCGAATATGCCCATTATCGTTATTTACAAACGCGCGCCTGTTCGTCCTCGGGCTTTCTCGTTCCAGATTTCCACGGAATCGTCGAATCGTTCGATCTGTACTCGTTCTCTGCACTCTAACCGCGCCTCTCTATTCCTCGCTTTCTCTCCGTCTCTCTGTCTCTGATGCGGTGTTTTTTTCGCTCCATCCCTTTTCTTCGACCGCGATACGGTGGGAAGAGTCGAAAAATCGCGGCTGAATTGGCGACCGAATATAGAAGCCGGAAGTTCTCTGCAATCGCGACTGCATTGTACGTCGCAGTGGTCGAGTGGATCGTTTGTAAGAATCCTCGCGAAAAACGAACGTCAGGCAGCACGGGGAGGCGCGAAAGAATTTAAAAGTGCCTCGTTTCTTCCGTTATGAAAATTCTGACGGTGGGAGGGGTGGGAAAAATGCGCTCGTTAAATCGCCCCTTTGTGTCTTTGGAATCCTCCCGCCGCGGCGACGGTAACGGAGCCCTTTTCTCCAGCGACGCGACCGCTTCCGAGATAAGGCGAAGCCTCACGAAATTACAGTTAGCGATGATTCTTAAAATTCAGACAATAGACGCTCGTTCATTGTCCCCGGCACCCCACCCACGCTTCCTCCGCTGGTTGTTCCGTGTTTATTGCGCGCAGATTAGAGACTTATCTCGAGTTTGTAAAATACTCCGGTTTATCGTGACGCCCGCTCGACAACGCCGGAATAGAAAATTAAATTCTTGTTTAATTGCGGGACGCGATGCTTGCAACCGATTGTTTACGCGAGGTACTTGCCGCGATCGAACAGTGGGTTTCTTTTACGATTCAGATTGCTTCATTCGGTGGCAAGAAAGTGTATTGCATTTTTAAGAGTCGTCGAGCGACGTTTATATCTCGAATGCTGTATTTAAGCTAGTTCTGACTGAAAACAATTCCGAAGAATGTATTTTGAATTTGAAATTTGTATCTATGATATTTATTATCATGCTCACTTTCAATTTTCGCGTATCGTTCAGGAACTAATTCGTCCCTGAAGAAGTTAACAAAAGAGAAGAACCTTCGATCCTCCTTTCAGCGCAAGTCCCTTTTGATTGAAGATGGCCATGGATCGTACGTGACGGTTATTAAAGACGACGTCGCATCGATCGGACGAGACCCCGTCGAATCGGCTGCCCTTTTTAAGTGTCTTCCAATGCGGCCAAAGACGGCCTTGAATGAAATATTAAAGTGTTTTATGGAACCGCCGTATTACCGCGAAAGTGGCGTAACTCCGAATATAAATCTCCTGTCGCTGGCGTCGTCGGTTTCCTTGTCGGGGGTGGAGGAAGCGAACGGGGCCGATGATTAGAGCAGAAAGCAATGTTTGCCGCGCTGTTCCGCATAATGCCAGGAAGCAAACAACCCGACCGAATTTCAAAATGACTTTTTACTCGAGATCCAACCCTTCCCCTAACCTTCTGTTCGCGTTCTCTCCCTCCGCCGTCCGCGGAGTGCGCATTTTCTTTTCCTTTTTCTTTTCCCTTTTTTTTTTTTCTATTTCGCTGCCCATCCCCCGTGAGCCGCCGACACGGCCATTTATACCGTAGGGGTGGCAGACAGCGAGGCGGTGAGGCGGAATAAATCGTGGCTCCTTTACAAGTGCTGCCAACAGAATAGAAACATCGCCTTCGCCTATCAATTATTTGCCGTGCAATTTACGAGGGCCGGCGGCGGACGTCAGAACGGGGGTTGGAACGGTGACCAAGAGGGGCAAAATGGGGGGGGTGGGGGTGGGGATTACACAGTGGGTTGCTCGTGCACGTTGCAAATAAACTCACCGTCGCGGCAGGGAGATGGCATCTTTACTACGACCTTTTGCAACTTCCTGCCCGCCTGCCTGCTCGCCTGAATCCCCTTTATCCCCCGACGCGGGGGTAGCTTCTTGCTCAATTCGACGCGCACAGTCCAAATATTTCCATCCCTATATTTTAAAGATGAGCGCCCCGATTTATGGGCCGAACGAGTCGAACGTTGCCACGCTTACGACTTCCGGGGGACGGGAAGGGGGATTCTTTTGGGGGATACAAATTGTTCTGTTTTTCGTTGGTGACGTCGCAAGGCCAACGTCACCGATCTAGGGGTGAGCTTTAACGAATATCGTAACGCGTCAAGCTCGTATCTTGCCTTGTTCGATCACAGTCTGGAGATTTATTATTTCTTGTTGCATGGAGATCTCTGTTAGTTCGTAGTTTTTAGTTACATAATCTACCATAATCACTCACTTGTCGGTGGTGTGGTGATCAACACGTTAGACGATTGTCTTTTCGCCCATGGGATAACGTTAAAATCAGTTTCGCGAATACTCGACGACGAAAAGGGCAGCAATATGCCACCATTTTCGAGCATACAGCCCGCCGGCCCTCGGTGAAATTCGTTAATCGCACGGTTAAATTTTCACCGTGGCTCGGCCGGTTTTGACGCGATAACGCGTTAATTATCACCCGGTAATATTTCGCCGTAGCGTCGGCCCGTATTAATTTCAAAAAGGGGGCTCCTCCATGAAAAGCGCCATTCAGCCTAATTACGGGCTGCGGGAGACAATACCTGTCGTTCTTTTTCCCCCTCTCCTCGCTCTCTCCCTCGGTCCCCTGTCCCTCATTCTTTCGCTTTTTTTTCACTCCCCTTCCCCTTTCTCATTCTCTCACCTTGTCTTTCTCGCCCTGAAACCTTTTTCTCCTTTCTCTTTCTCTCCCCCAACTCTCGCCCTCCGAGGTCTCGTTTCTGCCAGGAGGCTGGGAGCTTCATTTCTTGCTTATCGCTCACTCTTTTGCGTATTTTCGCGATCATGAAAACGGCACCCAGCCGACTCGGGAATGTTTTTCCAGAGCGTAAAAACAGAAAGTAAGGATCTTTTAATTCGACATTCACCGTCGCGATTAAATCCCGCTGCCGCTTTTTTATCGTTCCCCCCATTAAAAATGTCGCTTCGCTGGCTCGCTCCATCGTTTCGCCGATATTTCTACCTCCGCGACCTTCAATCCGATTATATTTTCAGGGCGAAAATGTCGACGATAAATTGAACGTTCTGTCGTATTCGAAGCGAGAATAACATCGCCTGCGATCGGTCGAGATTTTTGGCGACAAATTATCGTTCGTGACTCGAGCATTGTTGCAACGAATTACAGGAATTCACCGATAGATACTCCAATTGTTAGATGTCAAGTTTTGTCGTCGCGTGGATTTCGAGAAGTTTTACAAGGTATTGTCTTCGACACATGAACAATTCTACATTGTTTAACCGCCTCTGAAACAGTAGATGAGCTCTGGAAAAAGTCCAGTTGATAACTACATCAGCACGCGACTCGTGATCGCCGCTTGAAATTCCAGGTACGTCGCGTCGTTTGCAGCACGAATAGCGCTATATTCGATCGATGGAAAATGTTTGACGACTCGTCCTAAAACGATTAACCCGACATTTAACTGGACAAAACAGATTACGCGAACGCCATTCGAAATAATCAGATTGCTCGGTTTGGCCGCGAGGCCTGTGTGCCCGTGTCGCTCGTATAAACGCGCGCGTTTATTACAAATTTCTGACGAACACATTTATAATCGCGCCATTGACGTCTGCCATTGCGAATAGATTCACACCTGCCGCTAGTCACGCACTATCGCTGATCAATCCGAAATATTAATTTTCCGATTAACGGCCGTGCTAATTCCGAAAACCGTTTAACGCTCGCTCGCCGCACGTGTCGATGAGCTTTTTCATTCGACGATCGTGCTAATCTGTGCCTCGCCAGGTTGGCCCTTTCACTGCCAATTCAAAGAGTCTCCGTGTTTAGACATTGAAACAGGATATGGTTATGTTTTTAAAAGGTGGAGAGATATATTTGTAACATTCTTTATTTATGTAATTTGCTATATTTCAGTGTTAATGGTTTGAATCATTTATAGTTCTGTAGAAAAATGTTAAAATCAGGGACGAAACGTTAAAAGAATTTTCATTCGCAACGCGATATTGCTCTTTCGAACTTTGCATCCCGATTCTAAAGCGCCCGATCTTTACGTGTAAACTCTATGAACAGGAGATATAAAATTGAGGGATTAATACATTCCAAACAAAGTTTAACAGCATAAGACTCGATGCCAGGCGCATTACGCGAGCCAAGCTGCATAAGCTACGCAAAACAGGCAGCACATTTTAGTCTGTTCTCAAAACTTTAACCTACTTTCCGGAACAGTGCTGGAGTTCTAGGCTTCTTGTTCTTGTTCCAATACACGTTTCCCAACGAAACTCGTACAATGGATCCCATATTTGCTGCTTCATCGAAATTCACGGTTTTGCATTGATGAGCTCGATGCCTTTTAAGTATCTTATACGAACATCTGGCATGAAGTCGATTAGCAACTACTTATAAATTTGTTAGTTAAATATATTGAGCTGTCTGGAAAGTCCGTGTCGATTAATTGCCCCAATTTTCACCTAGATAATACGTTATTCCACGAGACGTCCAGCAGAACTCTATATCAACGTTGCATAAATTACACGAACTAGACGATCGCGTTTCACTTCGCTCCCTAACTTTAACCTATTTTCCACGACGTTGGTTCCATCGCCTCCACGTTATATCCAACGAAGAAGCCTCGCCGCGAACGATCGACGAATTCGCAGCTTCATCGAAATTCATTCATTCGGTTACGAGTTTCTGCCTCCACCCCGAAGCGCGTGGAACGCTCAGCCCCGGGAAGTCGAAATTCCGAAACGCGTCTCTAACTTCCGTAGCTCGAAATGCACGAATCGACAGGGTCGGTTTTCGCCACTCCCGGCCCTGAAAAGCGGAAGATAATCCCCACGCATCCATATGCATCGAGGGCATTAGCATTCCAATTAATCTTGCCTCGGGACGAGGCGAGAGGATGCACTTTGCCGCGAGCGGGACTTCCGGATCATCCTAGTTTTTCGACGGGCGACTGCAACCGTCGCCCTCTGACAAAAACAAGCTCGCAGAGCCGAGTAAGCCTGGCTCCAAGAACACGCTCGTAGAGGCGAAACGGCCGCCCCGTAAATCCACTGGCGAACACATGCTTTGCATAATATAAACTTTGCCTCCCCGCGGGATTTCTCCTTTTCTCGTTTCGTCCTGTTCTGCTTTTCGGTCGAGATACGGGATTTCCTCAAATCTTGTTGGCCAATTAGAGAATCGCGATGGGGATATTCGATAAAACGAGATGCAACAGATTTTCCAAAAGACGATTTAGAAATTTTTGTTTAACACCGAAACCATCGAGGTTGTTTATTTCGTCGTTGTGAATAATTAAAAAGGACCTACTTCCCATCAAAAAGAAATCGACCATCGTCACTTCTGTCACGATCTGTTCCCCTGAACGACCATCGGGAGCACAACGCTATCGAGTATCCGTGCAGCGGATGTATATCGACGAAGAGCATAACCGTATCGTAAGGGTTAACCTTAACGCCTTGTCCGCGTCTCGCGTTTCGTCGTCGCTCCCTTCGATCCGTTTCTGCACGGTCTCGGTTCCTCTTCCACTTCCTCCTGCGTCGTCCTCGCCCGTTCCGGACTCTCGCTTCGCCACACTCGGGTATCCTTTTGAACGGGTTCTACCGGTTTTCACGAGGAATCGAGCTGCAGAGAAAAGGACGTTGCGAGGGCGAGGAAAGGTAGGAAACCGGCGAGGGGGTGAGGGCACGAGTGATGGAGAGAAAAAGACGATAGGCGACGGTAGGCTACCGCGGATATAGGTAGAATCTGTCGATGAGAACCAGGACCTCGGCTCCCATCTGAGATTTTCACGACGATAATCGTCCTACTCGAGATCCTCGAGACGCAGAAAAGGAGCGAGGGGGAGAACTTATTCCTTCCTGGAGACTGGGAAATCGCCGACCTTGGTAATCCAGCGGGCTTTTCAGAGAAGGAGGAGTATTCCGCGTTTCCTATGAAGCAATCTGCTTGATGATTGCCAAGGAACGAGGGGAAGAGGACACTTCGACCGTTCGCAAAACGATCGTTCGTCGCGGGGGCACGCGGTTCGAATTGCATTAACGTGTCGACGGTGAATTTCGAGGCTACAACGAACGGGAAACATCGTCCGGATGGCGTCGATTCATCTCGATTGCCGGCATTTCGTGTTCCGTCCATTATCGCCGCTCTGTTTCCGGAAGTTTCGATGCTATTATTTAACGTTTCACGGCCTGCCGTTGATCTCCGTTTCGCTGATGGTTTTCCCTCTCGAAACAGATTAGATTTGTAATATTCGGAATTGGATGGTGGTATTTAACGTTTTTAGCAGTGGGAACACGGTTAACTTGTACCTATTGTGTACATTAATGATCCTTTTGTTTCAATCATTCGTAAAATAGAAATCTTACGTAGGTTGTATCGGATTTTAATAGTTGTTTCTGTTTGTTACAGGTAAGACACAGCTGCGATTAATCCTTTATCCGAAAGCCAAGCGCTAGGTACACCTTATGAGTAAGTACGAGAACTCGATCAACTAATTCTGTATCTTATTTTATCCTGAAATTTGTTTAACCGCGCAATTGTAATTCTAGTTCGGTAGCGCAACGTTTAATCTCACGAAACTGATACTAAATAACACGATTGGAATGTCCACCACATTTCGATGGTATAGCATGTCCGCTCGCCGTTAAACCTCGATGAAGCTATCTTTTCGAAGCGTATCTCAGCGGCCGCATTTATTCAGTCCGCGTCGTTGGCGGCATAATGAGTACACTTGTAACGCGAGTTTCTTTACCCGGTCGAATCTCTTCGTTTATAATGCGATCGATACGTATCGGGGTTGTCGTTCCATTCTTCACGCGCCTATGGCCAACACACGATGGGAATGTCCACGCGTTGCATAATTCAATTTCCAGCTGCCGCGCGCAGCTCGAGTTTCACGGGGCCGTGCATCGCCGGTTACTCAACTTGGATTACGTGTCACTCGATTTAAAACTTCGCTTAAATCCAATTTCATGACGATCACGGCGGTCAGCTGGCTGGCCAGATAAGGACGTACGTCACCCATTAATCTCTGAGCGCGTGGTAATCCCGAGTTAAGTGGGTCGACGTAGGAAAGACGGTTTTCAATTAATCTATGGGAGCGAAATGCAACTACGGCTGACACGTGCCATGCGTTTCTACTGGATAAGGAATTATTATACCGCGGCGCGGGAGTAGAAATGGACAGCAGTGGTCAGACGCGTACGCCAGGGATCTATAAAATTGACCTTCCTCGAGAATGAATCTACAATTTTCGATTCAATTTTACAAATTTCGCAAATTCTCTCGACCATTAACTCCGAAAGGGACGTTGGTGTCGAAAAAATCTAAAATAAACATCTTCCTCGGAAATCTCACGTTGGACGAGCGAAACGCACCAGAGGATATCAATTAACGTTCCCCGTGGTCCGTGTTCCGGGCAGGGAATTAAGAAACACCTAGCGCAGAGCCAACACAGGGGAAGAGAGAAGAAACAAGGCGGTGCGAAGCGGAGAGGAGCGCGTCGCACGCGAAGCTCGGCCGATTTGCGTGCCCCTCACGTTTTTCTGCAACGCGTTCCCCGCATCGCGATTCCCGCCGTAATGAGAGAGCACGCACGTGCGAAAACCCCCTTCGCTGTTCGCCGTAGCCTGCGACACGTACGCGGCTACCTTCCCCGCCCTTGTATCCCTCGACGCCCTTTTATGCAAATCGTAATGACCGCGAGCAGCGCCGAAAGTCACGAGCTATACTTTGCCGCGGCGCGCTTACTTTCGTACGTGGATAATCTCGCGTTATCCGTTCCCTTTCGTCGTTGCCGCGCGAATCAAGCGTACGAGGTAAAAATGTCGACCAGAGGGAATCACTTCATCGTTCCGCGACGACTCCTAGAACTCCGGGGAAACTCCCGACGGGAAACTCCGAGATTATCTCGAGACTCGAGGCTAACTTCGAGAGTGGTTCTGGGAACTTCCAAGTATGTAGACTGGCATCCATTTTCGAATATTAATACAAAACGATCTCGTTCGATTGCTCGAGCGGTCTATGGATAGGCTAACGTTCAATTTGTACAAGTGATTCAGTTACTCGACGTTGAGGGCTGTTGGGGTTTGTTTTTGGGAATGTGGTTTACTTGAGAGTTATGGGAAGTAAGAGAGAATAAAGCAACGACCAGCATGTTTGAACGAAGAAAAGGGATCCAAGAAGCGCGTATTAGTAGGTAGAGTTAAAATAGAAGAGGAACATATAAGATTACGAAGCTTGAAACTTCCAAAGAGGAAATGTAGACGAAATGTAGCGGTTGGAACATTCGCGGTATGTGAAGATAAATTGGTTGGCAGTACGTGAGATAAATATACACGAGTCTGGGAATGAAGGATTTCGTAAACAAAACAATAGAGGCGAAGGATACGCTCTGTTACGAATTTTGCTACCCGGAACGTTGAAACAGAGCAGTCGTGTGGTCGTACTTACGAGCTCGTTCGAAAAAACAAAGGCAACAGCTTCGGTTACGCTGAACAAGATATGTTGAACGACGAGGAGGACTTTGTAACATAAAATATTGAATTGAAATTAAATTAACAAAAATGCCTAAAAAAAATTGAGCGTACTAACCCAAATAATCAAGCAGAGACGAACCTCTACTAAGTCTTCCGCTTTATACCCTTCGAAATTGCCGACCACTCTAACGGAGCATTCCAACCGTGAATTTGACTCCAACCACACCTTTTCCGTGTGTAGCACTTGTCTCCCCCATGCCTAGGCAGAGGGATGAACGAAAGACGGGTTAGGGTGGAAAAGGGACAGGCGACGAGATGACGGGGCTCTTTCACTCGTGGACCTGTTGATCTCCACGAAAAATTCGAGGGACGAGCGTTGTTCCGCGCTGGCTACGTGAAACGGAATTATCAGAGCAGCGACGATTAATGAACGTAAGGACGCGTCGCGACTGGAAATTACCTCGGCGATTTTTCCAACCGAATCCATGACGATACGCGAAATCTCATTTGTCACCGATACGAGTCGGATTATAAATTGTGATTGATACGTCGAGACTCGTTGGGAGCGTTCGTGCCCGCGTTTCTGATTTATGAAAACAACGCGCGCGATCCGTGTTCGCCGGTTATCATTCCGCTCCGACTGCTGACTGCTTTAATCGTTTTCACTGGACTTTGATGAAGCAGGATTCGTCGGAGCAACATCCGTCGTTGCAAGTTACTTGGTTAATTGTTTCCTGGGTCTAGCACGTAGATATCAAAGTTTTTCTCTTGAAATCTCCCATAGAAAGAGGTGTTAATTTTTCGATGCTTTAACGAGCGATTATTAAACACTTGTTCGAATGATTTAATATTATTTATACGCGGTTGACATACTGAACTTCCAGAGTTCCCTTCTCAGTTTCTCCCAAATCACTGAAAACTGTGTGTTCGAAAGCTACGAGTGAGCGTCGCCCAGACGAGTAACAAGTGAAGTTAACGAGCGAAATTAATGGCATCGTAAGGGGGGTTGAAAGGTCGATTAGACTCGGAATCATCTCCTTTAAGGGTCCATGCCTTATCGAACGAGAATCGTGAAACTCCCCGAAAGAAGTATAAAAGAATACGTAAAGTATTGGATTCCACTCTTTACGTGCAGCTGCGATCACGTGGAAACCTCTGACGAGATATCGACTGGTAACCCCTATCGGTACATCGATGGTCTTAGGCGCCTTATATCTTCAACAACTGTATCCGTCTCTCTTTCGTAACCCGATAGATTGTGCGGGGCGCAGATACATAGAAAAAAAGGAGAAATATGAAGAAGGAATGGGATCGAAAGGGAGAGGATAGAAGCAATTTCTTCTTCATCCCTCTCTGTCGCCGTCGAATCCTCCCTCGATCGTCTTTTTCCCGCGTTCCGCGCCGCTCTTCGTCCCATTCCGCGTTTTCCTCTTCATTTCTTCGTCTTCAACGTTCTTCCTCTCGGATTCCGTACGTGGCCCCCTTCGCCCCCGCCGTAATTTTCCACGCTGCGATATCCACTCTCGATCGCGCAGCATGCCGGCGTTTAGTCTTGCTTTTATTTCAGATTGAAACGAAATTGAGACTTCGATACGCTTCGAGTCCTGACAGCATCCCCCGCCTCCAGCTCGACCCTTTTCAGGAACGACTGATCTCCTGTGATTTTTGGAGCTGCTACACTTTCTGAATTTTATTATTTCAAGTGCGTCCATTATCCACGTAGAACTATGTAAATAAACGAATATAGAATTATGATCTGAAAATTAAATTATAGCCTCGGGATACTCGACTACGTGCATTTTAAATTCGATCGTTTAATGTCTGGAAACCCGTTCGGACTCGTGGGTTGAAAGTTTCCGGAAATTCAAAATGTCGAGACTTCTAATTGGGGGGAAAAAAAATGAAAAGGAACGAAACATTGAGAGAACCGAGTTTTCCCCCAGCATTCGATTGGACGTCGAATCGCGCGTACGCGCGAATCGACCCGTGGAAAAAGTGACGGGAATGACAGAGTACGCTTAAAACCGGGCGTCGATTGATTTTCACTTTATATCGATCGCCACGATGAAAGGTGCTCTCAAAACCGAGCGAATTTTAATTACTGGCTAGCCGAGGAAAGATCGACGTCGAGCAATCAACTTAACCGAAACTTGTATAACAGCCTTTATAGTACCGGGGCTGTTTGAACGTTGAAAAACGAACAGAGCGTCGAGGAGGGGGAAAACGGAGATTTTAAATGTACGACAGGTCGAACGTGCCGGCGTGAATTTGAAGTAATTTATTTCGTAATCGGCGCAGCTGTTGCCTCGAAGCCCGCCTCTGACGAACGAATTCTGTCAGAGCTGCGATTTTTGCGTTATTCTTTTCTCATTTGAATGCTGCGCCTCGATAAAAGATGATTTTCACATTTTCCACGGGCTGGCATTAATCAAACGAAATCGGAGCTGGCTGAAGTCTTGTTTCAGATGGAAAATGATAGTCTGTTTTATGTTAAATTGTCGACGTGTAAGAGGGAAAAAGTATATATAAATAACAGAAGGTGGTTTAGCTTCGCGGAACTTTTACTTTATATTTGTCAAGAAATATTGATAGTACGTATTTCAAATACAAATTTGACACGTTTTATTTTACATATCGGGTTATCGAAATAAAAATATTTTACATGCCGAAACTTGACTCCCCATTTAAAATGGAACTGAACGAAATGTTGAATTCTGCGGTCTCTGTATTGGGCGATGAATATTACAGAAATTTTTGTATAGGTGTGAATATTATTCGGTTTTTGGATCATTTCATTTCAGCACGAGTTTATTCGCTGAATTTCTCTTGCTCGAAACGAGCAATTCAAAAAACTGATAATGTTTACACCTATATCCAAATGTTTCACTATCAGGCTTGAACAAAAATGACACGGATTGAAATTCCATAAATATTATGTACAGATACGGAGTTACGGAGTATGTTTACTTTAGAGTGTTGTAGAAAAATGTTCAGCAGATTGCGTTAAATTGTTCAAAGTACAATTCATTCGGAGTATAAAGTATCGAAATTGTGACGGAGGAGCGTCTGCCTCGATTCTACCGAGTGTAACGAACTTGAAACTCTCGGAGAGCCGTGCCAAAGTAATCACCCGCTGGGTTTGCTTGTGCAACTTCTTAAAAACATAATGAAACACCGAAGTGTGAAGCAGATTAAGTCGCGAAACTCGTGGAGATAGTAACAGACAAATCGATTTGTGCAATGAACGGTTTTGGTTACAAAAAAAAAAAAGAGAAAAAGCACCATATGCCATTTCCTGAAATGACCAACTCACTACATACGCAATTCTCTCCGTACTCGAATCAGATTCGTTACAAACAATCTGCGCACAAAATCGCGTAGCAATTAATTTCCGAAACCCCCATTGTTCCATAAAAATTGTTCGGCTAATGGTATTTGCTTGGCAATCTCGTCGCCGGCGCTCGCCATTTTCCTCTAATGCAGCCTTTTACCTCTTTTTCATTACAATACCTTGTAACCTTTTGAGCACGGTCTATTCTATCCTGGGCTGAATCCATGGCCATCTATCGAAGAGCTCGGCTCGTCGAGCAAAGAGGCCACAGTCTCGTGAAAGTCCCCTGCTTTTCGAAGCCTTGGTTTCCGCGGGGTAATGAGAATTGAAACGTAACGGCGGAGGATGGCTCCTAATCCTCGGCTCGTCGGGGCCACGGATTGCTTTTCCATTTATCCGGGACGACTACGAAATTAGGATGATCCCCTGCCCCTCCCCAAAGCCGCTCTGTTTGCTCTCCTTAGCGCCTGCAGTCGGCGAAGCATCGTCCAGTATTGACGGGGCATGCGTATGAAAGCGAGTGTCCGTGATTAAGGAGACTGTCACTTTGGATCTTGATTGTTGATTAAACCCGTCGACGGGAATTATGCGCAACGTCGCCGTTAATAGTCGGCCGACACGTGCTCCGAAGGGGTTCACTGAATCGATCGGGAATTTCGCTGAAACATCGACGCTCAAACCAAACACGGCACCATGATTTTAGCGCGACGACGAATTGTGTTCCTCCGAGGGATCCGTATCGCAAGTCCGTTTCCCTTTCGAGGAAATTTCGATGTTGGTGGATTAATCGAGAACGCGAAAGAGGAAGCAAAGGAGGTTTCCATTGCTTCGAACAGATATAGAAATTGCGTTCAACCCTTGAAACATTTACAAGCAACATTCTACAGTAACGGAATGTACTTATTAACTTAATAGGCGCAGATCGTAGCGTTTTATCTCCCACAACGGTCCTATGTGTTCGCGGCTAATATTATAATGTGGAACTAACTTTTAATGTAAGCGTTGCGAGTGATTAATGGAAAGAGTCAGCTGTTCAAGAATCACGTCATTACTCAAAGCAAAGGCTTGCGGGATTAGTCTGCTTCAGCTCTCATGGTCTCAATTAATCTTTGACATCGCCGACGAGAATCTCGTGACATCGCGCGGCATTATGAGATATAGGAAATTCGAAATCAGTAATTCCGCGGGCACGCCAACTATTCCACGAGATATCGTAAAACGACGATCTGAAAATTGACGCACGTTCACCCGGCACACGTTGTCTATTACGGTGGACACAGCGCGCTCCTGAATTCTTCGAGGCTTTTATACATCATACCCTCGATCGGTTCCTCTTTTTAACTCGTCGAGAGATTAACGATTTCCACGAGGACGGTCGAGAATTTTACCAGAGAAGGAGACAATCGAGATGAAATAAGGCGAACGAGCCGCGCACGCTAGCATCGTCGTTTTACATGCTGGAAATAAAGCGAAACGTCGCTGTCCCGCGGGATCCTACGGAAATATTATGGTGCTGTAAATACCGCGGAGCTCGTTAAAACGTGATAAATTACTGTTCGCCGACTGGCGGGTTATAATATCAATTTAATCGGCTGGCAGTGTCGTTAGAAGCGCGGCGAAAACGTTTGTATCGCAGTAAAATGTATGCGTCGTAACAGAGGATGAATTAGCTCGAAGTGATGCGTCTTCGGATTTAACTCGGTGACTCTGGATTCCTGCTATCTGTCACGGATGGCCAACATTAACTAGATCTATCATTTAGAAGCCCAGCATCCGGCGTAATTAAATTCAGAAGCATATGGGAACACGTGCGCGGATTGTGGCAACCATCGTCGAATTGGAGCGTAACGATGGCAGTGTGTCACGAGGATGATTTTCTATATGAATCGATGTATTCTTATGAAAATTTGCGCAAGTATTGTTTAATTCCATCAGATAAAAATGTGAAATATCAGCACCCTATTCAGTCCGAAAACAGAATACAGTTTGATAGGAATTACCGACGAGTCTTTCAACTGTTAAGCCTCCTTTGGTCCAAAAGAAATTCTTTTTAAGACCCTCCTCGTCGTGAATTCAAAACGTCACGATGGCTAAGGATCAAGTTTTTCAAGAAGTACAAGCGGGACTGCGAAAGTATTCCCAAGCGCGATAAAACAATCGGAATAGTAAATGGAAGTTTGGAGCACCTCGTTATCGACTGGAGAAAGAATGATTCCGTCCGAAGAATGCGTTATTCGAGCGACGATGGGGATTCTTCCGTCCTCGAAACTGGAAAGTTCGTAACAATACTTCTCACACGAACACCAAGAATTCATTAAGAAATACCTGTCGCGATAGAAAGGAGCGAAACAGACGGCCGCCGGTTTAATTTGTCTTCGCGAGCGAAGCACGACTTGGCACAACGTGTAATTATCGCTCGAAATTCCAGGCTCGTAAATTCTTGCGCGCTAAGTGGCAGGATTTTATCTCTCGCATGCTCGCGGTCAATCTCCACCTTCTGTTTTACATGCATCGTGTCAAGCGGCAAGTTGTACGAATCGGCCCCTCGGGATCATTCTTTCAACAGGCGTAATCGATCCGTGGGTGTTCTATTGACGGAGATTACACGCTACGAAGGCAATAATAAGCATCGAAAGTCTCGCTTGGAAAAGCCGTTCGACTGGAGTAAAATCCTATTACAGGCCGCATTCCGCAAAGTGGAACTTTAAATTGGCGGGGTGATTTAAACGCGGATCAACCGAGGTTACACCGAGGTGGTCTGGTTTTCAGAGTTTTGATATGCCGGGTGCCGTGTAAAGTGTAATTGAAGGGACGCGTTTCGTGCCGCGCAAAGTCGAATTTAATGCTTCCTCGAGACACTACCGGAGCCAATTAACAAACGTATGTGGCGCTTTACTAATGTACGTATTATAACGTTTTAATGGCATTGCAATGCTGCGCCGTGATCAAATTAACAACGATCTGAAGTACGTCGCGATGTCGCTTTTTTTTTGGTTGGAAGCTTGATCCAAGATTTCAACACGTTGTCAAATGAATAATGAGTAACGAATCAGTAGAAACCATTAACTGAAAAGCTCTATCATTTAATAGAATAACTAACAAATTTTGCCTCTTGCTAATACTTTCATACTTGCCACGTATATTGCTACATTTATTTTCCTTAGTCTTGTTTTATTTTATAAAACTCCATAATAATATTATAAAATTCTTGGTAAATTTCGAAGTGAAGTCACTTAAATATTCGCGGCCTAACTCGATTCCTGAGATCTCCAGACGGAATTCTCCAATCACTAATCCTCTCGACAATGGATTCTACTTCCCAAGGTGATAGCGTTAACCTCATTATCCTGGCAATCGTCTCATGACGTTACACCTCTGGCATATGCACGGCGTTTCCAACGATTGCAGATAAATAAGCGAGTAAACCCGCTTGATTTGCATAGTTTGATAAGATAACAGTCACTCGTTTACATGTCTCAACTTCGCTCTCCCGTCCTCCCGCTCTGTCCTCATTCTCTAGCCTCTGCCTCTCTTCTCCTGTCGTTTCTGCCTAATTCTCGATGTCGGCGCGGAGAAACTCGTTGGAGCGCTTCTAATCAGTGGCAGGACCCGTCAAGTTTCTGCGCATCGAGTTACAGTTCGAGCGAGGGACGGAGTCTTGTCTGGTACCCGCGGAACGCTTCCACCCCTTCTTCCTCTGTGTTCACTGTAACATCCCTCATCACCGCCATCTTTCGTGCTCGCTCCTCCAAGAACCAAGAACCGAGAACTTTGATCTCCGAGTCTGGTTTTACCTGGCGAAAGCTTCAACTCACTCCGAATGCGTTCCTTACTCGCGAACGTCTACCCACGCCCGTGGATCTCGCCTGACTCATTCAGCGATGAC
This sequence comes from Hylaeus volcanicus, assembly GCF_026283585.1. Taxonomy (NCBI): domain Eukaryota; kingdom Metazoa; phylum Arthropoda; class Insecta; order Hymenoptera; family Colletidae; genus Hylaeus; species Hylaeus volcanicus. Next base: position 27,259,902 of record NC_071978.1, on the reverse strand, counting down.
TAGCATAATCGGTCCGCGGGAAACGCGATTCAGCAAGGTTAATTTCATAAGGGCTAACCGACGACTAACGCGCTGTATGCTCGATGCTACTATCCAGCCGCAAGCTACTGCTCGGACATTCGTCGTTTCGCGATTTGGCTTTCGACTTATTGATGCCTCGCTAGATGTGACCGTGGGTATTTGAATCTGTAAAAATCATATTTTGGAAATAAAAATTCTATAAGTCTGTGAATGAACAGCGTTCATATTTAGTAGTTGGTTAAACTTTGTGTCGCACGTCGGCGCCATCGACAGATATAAAAAGATATTGTAACATGGTTCCAACGAGATCGAATATTTCATACTTGGGTGTCGCGATCAGAGCTTAGGTCAGCGTTCTATTTCTTGACCTACATAGTCAAATATTCCCTTGGTCTCGGCGAGGACAGGAGCAGCGGGTCAAAGAAAATCGAAAGGTCACCCACATTCCCACCCTATCCATTCATCCTGACGTGCTCGATCGACGAACACTTCTTGACCTCAAATATTAAATACCAACGGACTTCCTCTCTTTACTGTCGATCAGGGCCGCGGTAACGACCGAAAGAAGTAACCTAACAAGCGACACGGGTGATTCTCAATAATGAAACGCTGGCATGAAGCCTGGGTATACTTGCCTTCGTGTAAATTACCGCCTAGCCGTTTACGTCACCGGAATAGAATATTCGATCCTATTGCGCAGCGCGCACAGCGATGAATTGTCCTGGCGTTCGATCGATATCTTTGCATCGCGACCGTGTCGCTAATTGAACGGTAATCACACACGGGCTCCGATTAGCCGAGAGTCGATAACGCATTAAAAGGAACCAATAATTCATGGGCCAGCCGCGTTTCTATTTTCTCGAGCAGAAATTCGACCGATTGCTGACCTGCGAACAAATGTTTGGACACCGGAAACCGATCCCGTGAAAAATTCATTTCGAAAGTTTCCCACGCGTCGTGTTTGTCACACACGGGTACCAAATTATACGTCGGAATTATAAAATAGACATCGATTTGGGCTGGGAGTCTAGAATAAACTTCGAATAATATTTTTCCATTATTACTATTCAAATACCGTCGCTCCAATTGCTCTTCGAGTATCATTATTGAAATACACGAATATTACTATCAAACTTTTATTATTAAAGTGTCATTATTCGAATATCCGTTTCCGCTTATCTTTATACAAGTATCATTATTCCAATATTCCTATTTGGATATTATTTTATTATTACTCTTTGCATATCGTTATTCGAATATAACTTTTCGACGATCTTTATACGAATATATTCTTATCGATATTTGTTATGAACATTCAAATATCGTTATCTAATTATAATTTAAATATCAGTACTCGAATATCATTATTTCTATACCATTACCCGAATATTGCTACGGAAATAAAGTTAAACAACGATCCTCTGTTTACTCGATAATAATTGCGACCTGAATTATAAAATGGAGTTGTATTTCACGTAGCGCGAATGAATGTTTATCTGTTTGACTGTTCAACCAAGTAAACTTTGGGAATAAATCGCTACGCGGTGTTTTTACACGCTGTGCATTATTAGAATAAAATTATTCTCATCTCTGTATCGGCGTGGCAACAATTTCACTCGTGCATCGTGCACTGGGCAAACGCAGCATGAAAAGCATAATTTAGATGAACAACCCTGTTGGGATACTTATTTATTGCGCGGGCTATATTTCACGGACGCACGTGGAAGCGAGATAATCGATCGACTGCCGTGTATAGAGCTTTCGCGGTAACCTTCCACTTCGACGCGGAAACTTTTCCGTCGTCCGAAGTCGCTCGGTACCTTCGGAATTTATGTCAACAATTTTTCCGATACGCTTTTCCTGCGATTCACGCAATCCCTTCTGTAGCTTTACACTGTTCCACGTTTTCCATGTGTCTCTTCCCACATGTACGGAAATGTTATTTGCTTGGCACAGTTTTACGCGAGGAAGGGCCACTTTACTTTGGGATGACTTCGCCGTTGATTCTACGCTTCTACTATGGAAGCTTTCTCCCGTTTGCATCTCTATCAAAAGCCCGCGAAAATCTTGGCTATTTGATCAAACAGAGCTTAGCGGGTTTTCAGTTACATTCGCAATTTTTGATTTGGTTCTAATAATTTCATACAGAAATTACCAAGTGAATTTGATTTTAATTTGATTCTTTCTAAAATTCGATTATTCGTAATGTTTTCGCTGATATATTTGGATCAGAATTATTTGAATGAGGTGCTAAGAAGGAAACATTTAAAATTGTTTTAGAAACTGTTTCTATTCTAAAAGTAATTCTATCTCAATCGTTTATCATTCCCCGAAATGAGCGAAGACCGTGAAAATCGGGGAGTCAGTGCGTGGCATTCGAGCCGTGCGAGGTGGAAAGAAAGATCGCGGAACGAGTTTAAGGCGAGTACGGCTGGAACAGCGTTGAACAGGTGTTCCGGTTGACGCGTGGCCATTTACATGTACCACGCGTGGGCGTTCGATCTCACGGCGTGAAGCAGGTGCGTTGATTAATCGTGGCGAAGTAATACCTCTTTTCCTTGACGTCGTTATCGTTAATCGGTTTACCTTTCCATTAAGCCGGATGTCAATTACCGCGCTTAATCAATATATAAGCGTCGATAAATCAATGAAATCACTTACTGGTTCAGAGTCGGATATCTCCGTGTGTACAGGTGCCGGTTTGCAGCGTGCCCGACGAAGGCCGATTTTAACGAGCGTAATTCAAACTAAAACTGACGATAAATCTGCGTTAGCGGCGGGACGTAATTTTAGTAATTGTCTTCTCGCCTGTCGTCCTCTGTGCGCCGCGCTCCGAATTAAAACGGTGGATATTCCGACGAAGGTCGAGATCGCGCTTTATAAACGGAATAAAAACGTGTAGGATCGTTATCACTACTTAATATTATTTACTCGTGTCGAGCAAACGATAGATATGTTTAGCAAACCTAGCGTAGACGAATTCGAAAGTTGTTTTCAAAGATATCATCACCGGTACTTATTATAATTATTCGTGGTTATTCAGAGTTCCAAGTAATGTTAAAAATATACCTTCTAATCGAAAAATGAAGCCAAACTTGCCGTTGTTACTTTCTACACCGGTAAATCCCCTTAAGGCAGCACTCCTCTCGCGAAAAGGATTCCAGAGGGAAGGGGGGGCATTCGTATTATTCTCAGCAACAAATCGTAATAATCCGTTTCGCCGACAGACACTGGAGTATATCACACGTTCGGAGGGGGTTGATCGCGAAATCGATCGAGATCCCGCGGCGACACGATCCTCTCCGCATTGCCGAGGAAACAACGGCTGCGGCCATAAATAATTCATGAGGAAGCCCCGATAACGAGTTTACGAAGAATCGGAAACAAGGAAAGCCCGTGGAAAACGGTTCCTACGAATCCGCGTGCCGACTCGTCGAATGCCTCGCGAAATAGGTAACGACGAGCGCGAGGAAGGAAGCGGGAGCTGGTTTCATGAAAAAGGGATGGCGGCTAAAGAGGGAATAGGGCCCCCCGCTAAGCCATTAATAATCCGCGTTACAAGTCGCCCGTTTCTTCCTCATTGTCGGCGCGAGTAGGGTTTCCTTGGAACCTATCTACCGTACAAATGCATATTATCCGCGAAGCATATCCGACGTGGTACACGCGAGACGCACGGGTGGCCCGTGTTTTATTAGCTTACGCCCGTCCGTGGCAATTTGCTGGACACCTCTCTCAACGGATTTTGACATTGCTCGGGAAAGAAAGAAAATGAACGTGTCGCCTTGCCTTGCGACGGATTACGGGTAACTGGGTCGGGATCTTAAACGAGATTTTCATGGGACAGTCTTGTAATTATGACGCATTGAGTTTGTGACACTTCTTGCTCGCTTAGTGAGCCCGGAGACTGATAAAATTGTTAACGAGGCGTGGGTTGGGGGTAGTGTAGAGGCCACAGTGGAATTATTTGGCGTTTATATGATTTTTTGACGAGGATCGTCAGCACGATCGTTTCACTGGGAACACATGAACTAGTGGCGCCACTAGTTTGTGCGCTCGTCGTGCGCTGAAACGCAGAAGGATTAAAGTATATTACTAAAATATGTTGACATTTTCTGCCTTGTCACCCAGCGGAATCATCTGTCCTAGAAGTGTCGCAGGCTCTGTATTGTCGCGTAACAATTTAGCAAATCATGGCGAGCGATCGAAGGAGCTCGAAGAAGTCCAAGTATGCGGCGCAACGCGTCGATTCCCGCGGCGGAAAAGAATTCCGGCATTCATAAAGTTCGCCAGGCCGCGTAAACGTGGACTTGGAGCCCCGCGAAAGAATCCAAAGTATCTTGAACGTTCTCCGCGCAAATCCGCGTCCTCCTTCCTCTCGCGCGGCTTTGTGCTCGATGCATGCACGCGAGCGAGCCGACCGATGCGAATAAAAACGGTAGGCGGGAACAACGTCGTCGTCGAGTGTAATTAATTGTTTTTAATTGCAAATGGGCGAGCTCGGAGGTGGCTCGGCGCGTGTCAAAGACGAGACGAGCCCCTCCGCTCTAGCGCTCGGTCGTGTCTGCAGAGGAAGTAGCGCGATGTACAAGCTTGTCGTTTAGAATCGAGTCCTCCGACGACACGGTCGCCCCGTTTGGATAATGGAAAATGTTGGGAGTTCCGTGTCGCAGTTTGTCATGGACTCGAATGAGAAGTGACCGAGCCATGTATTCCAAAACTACGGGAGTCCACCTATGAGTTAGAGAAATAAAGTTTAGTTTGTCTTCTTCCATTCTTCTTTTTTTATTCTTTTTGTGAGTGACGTTTATATATTCGCTTTCCTATTTTTAAGGTCGCGGGTTAATTTAACGCTGAAATCCACTAAGCAGTTATCAATGTTTCTCATTAGAACGTCCTAAGTGTACCCTTCAAAACGAGTGAATGTTCACGAATCGTTTGATCGTTTAATGCAGGCGACGTGAAAGGAAATTCACTTAACGTCAAACTTACTTCTACTCCGGAATATTCTCAGAAATGGGATTCCTGAAATTTTCATTTCCTTCGACTCGTCGCGCACGGTCGAGTTTTCACAGGATCCTGGTCGTTGGTCCAGAAATAAAAGGTTCGTTTATGCGAATCTATTTAAATTAAATCGGGTTGCTTACGAAGTTTTTCGTTGGTGCCAATAATTAGATCGAAGTGGCTTATTTTAGACTCCTATATTATATTCTTCCACCTTAGATCTGTTTCAGCAACGGTGAGATAAATTCAACCGAAATCCATAAAACCAGCCTAATATCGAACGAGTAATCATCGCACAAATTCGTTGTCTATCTCAGAGTTTGGAAATGCCTTTTTTCCCGAAAAAAAATTTGAAAACCACCGCATGTGTGAACGGGAAAGTGAGCCTGCGAGGAGTGCGCGAGTAAACATTAATTGAATCGCAACGAACTGCTATCGTGCTGCAGTCTGCTACTCTGCTCCCTCAGTTTTTTTTTTTCTTTTTTTGGAAGGGGCTCCTGTTTTTCAGCATTTCAAAAGGCGAACGCGTCGCGTGCGCGGCGACGTTTAAATTCACGAGACGTAGCCCCGAGTCGGAAATGTGCGCTTTGATACGGGTCTCGATGAGGCCGCGCGTGCTGATTATTGTCACTAATTAAAGCATTCGTTTTTCCTCTTGTTGTGTTCTTGCGACGGCGTGTTTCGTGCTCGTGTCTCCTTGTAGAGCCGAGGGATCGAAAAGTTTATTCGAGCGCTACTTACCCTTCAACGACAGCTGCTCGTATATACGTGTCGCCCTTTGTTTCATTAATAAGCACTTGCAGGGATCGCTGGTACCGTGCATTGCGTGACGGTCTTTTAAAGCTTGCAGGCAATAGTTTTGCTGATGGTTCGCGAAGCAAACAACTATTCTGTAGCCGTTTTGTCGCTACTAATTTGGACGGCAAAGTTGAGATTTAGATATAGTTCCTTCGTTTAGGAGAAATATTCCCGTGATTTCCTGTAGTAGTTCATTAGTAATTTACCACTCGCTAGGTGCGTTAGATATTTACGCTTCACGACACAATGAATAGGTTATTATTCGTTATCACTTTGTTCGTAGAAAATTTGATGTTTCAAAAAACAGTGTACATTATTTCATCGCATTTCTCAATATATTGTTTTATGGAGTTAATCGATTTGTGCAATGAATGGCTCATACAACAATAATCTTAAATAATGCTTCGCATATGTATAGCTGGCGTCCATACCCCAGTCCACTTTCTTCAATTCATCCTGACCCAGTGCAACTCCCCTAATGAACGTATGATTCTCCCAAGCACCCAAAAAGTCTCAAGATCCACAGAGGTGGAGATTCCTCGGCGAGCCGCAGGGAACAAAACTCCACGTATCGCGTAAACGTGCGGCTCGTTAGAATCCGCAGCGATGCGGTATTCAGGAACCCAATAAACCATACGACTAAACCCTAAATCCCTCCCAACTAACACCGTTCCGGGTACATCGACTCCGGCAATCCCTGTCACAACAAGGTGCCCGAGTCACCGACATGCACGCTCACGGGGAATTCCAGCGGATGCCTTAGGGCGCAGGACGACTGGTGCAACGAGGGCGAGCAAGGGGTGCGGAGAGGACGAGACCGAGCGAGGAAGAGAGTAACAGAGGGCGAGACCAAGCGTGTTGCATCAGGAGGAGGGTCGGTCGCGCGAGAGTGCAGGTACGAGAAGGGTGGTCTGGCTGCATGAGAGAAGGGGGGTGGTGAACAACAATACCGGTAAATGAACCGGCGGTAACTCTCGAGCAACCCCTGCCACGTCTTCAGCGACGTCTGCTACTCGAGATAGTGTCCTCCTATGTATGCCGAAGGTACCTCGGCTGTTTTCCTCTCCTCCTCCTCGACGGCGTGTGTTCCAGGGGCGTAGAGCGGTTGCGGTTTCAGGGACGTGCATACCCGAACCGTGGGGTTGCAGGGGGATGCAAAGGGGGGCCTCGTAGCGTGTAAACGTGAGCGCCTGGTTGCAGCACACGCGTCGCCTATCGGTGGATCCATAATTACACGGTACAGCGATCGATGAGCGGGTTATTAGGCGCTGGAACCCGCAGCGTGTTCGCCAGCACACCGGATCGAGAGGGGTAGGGGGGTCTTTGGAGTTATTCGAAGGGATTCCGACGCTAAGCGCGCACAGGTGCGCTCGTGCGAGCATCCCGCTGTGATTGATGATCGGTTGGCGTTCATTCGTGATGCGCGCCGGTTACAAATTACTCGTCCCGGGTCTTTATATTTCGCTGTTTCTCTCTCTCACCATTGACCCGTGGCTCTCATCGATTGATTCGTGGGAAAAGTTGCCGAGAGAGAAATTCAAGATTGAATCGGTAATCGTTATCACGGAAAGAATACTTTGCGCTCGAGGACTTTTTTTCTGGTATCAAGCAGCAACTCGAGATACTTTCTTAGCCACGATACTGCCATATGAAAATGTAAATAGTTTGAAGTAAACATACATTAAATTGAACAAATTCTAAGCGGAATTCTGCCAGCCGCGCGTCAACGTCGCCACGTTCCAAGAGTAATTTTAGAGTTTGCGCGCGATCAGCGGTAAATGGAGAACGGTTCAATCGTTAGAATAACTCGGTTCTATCGTCGCGCGTAATATTATGCGGTGCGGTGACGGTGTTTTCGCGTTTAATTCACAGCATACACGCATGGAAGTGTAACGAGCGTCTACGTTGTTACCGGAACGACCCTACTTCAGCCTGGCCGTTTCACCTCGTTCTTTTTTTCTCGCCCTTTCTCGTTCATTCTTTACTCCCTCCATTCCGCGTTGCGGGAAAAATTATCGGATTTTCTGGGACGCGGAAGATAGGTGGCACCGTCCGCCGCCAGTGTAGACTGTTATGATAGCAGTAAAAGTGTTGTTTCGTTGTTTCGCGCGCTCGGGGAAACAGCGCGTATAAATATAGAAGCAATCGAAAGCGAAGTTCTTAAGCTCGATGAAAAATGAAAATAACGAAATGACCGCGGGTATACCTCCTGTTTCATAGTCGAGATCTTTGTAAGTGTTAACTGTTGAGCAAAACGAATGTTTTTTTTTTTAATTCTATTATGGAAACGGTGTACAACTTTCTCGAGTTTTAAAGGAGTTGATCTCTAGTGGAATCGTTCTGGAAAATGCTTCGTAGCTGTAATTCGAACATTTAAGTACTTGGGAAGCCAAGAATACCACTTGACGGAAGTTTTCAATCCAGCTTTGTCCGTCTTTATTTTATAGCATCATTTAAAGTGTAAAGCAAGTGTCACGGGCTACTTAACCAAATCAATACTCTCTCTCGATAGAAGTATACGTAACTTTGTTACGGTCGGTTTATTAAACCGAGTTATATACTTTGTTGTTTATAACTCGATTTACACACCGCATTTCATGTATCTTTCTGGGTGAAATTTGTACACGTCACACAAATAGCACGTTCTTGCTCCTCTTCACACACATTCGCGGATATTCTGTATATTCAGGCGTCGTGGCTTGTCTCATTCGTCTCTCGAATCTATTTCCAGTAAAATTAATATTCATGCGGGAAATAGCGTAAGAATTACATTCATATTTTATGTTCGAATGTTTAATTTGGGAAAATGTAAAATATGAACAAATCGAGGAAAGTAGCTTGGAAAAAGTCGGTAATCCGTGACGTAACTTTCATGTTTTATTTATATACGTGCCTTTATCGAACGGCTATACCATCATTTCTTTTTAATATTTTACAGTTATTCTCTAATTAATTTGTAGAAAATTACAATAACGACTCCCATTTTCGTTAAATAATTATTGGCTATCCATCAGGAGTTTCTTTTATTTTTAGGCAAACATTTTTTTCTTCGGCAAATGTTTATTTCAAAGCGTAACCGAGTCGCAGGGAAATTAAGCACAGAGCTCGTGAATTTCGTTGTGAAAATTCCGCGCGACTCGAAGCTCGTTAATTTATTGCCAAGTGCTCGATTAAAATTACGCGGCAATCGTATCAGAAAGCATTCCGCGCTGGTTTCGGTAAACTGCGTGACAATCGTTTAGCGGAATTCGATCTTTAATTTGATTTCACGAGCGTTTCCAATTTCCATATTACATCTCGTTTCAGCGCCGGGTGTAATTAATACAAGTAACGCGCGGCAAAGCGTTTCGACATTACATCCGCGCCGAACGTTTCTTCCCGCGCAGTTTCGCCCCCGGGTGTATTTAAACGATGGAATAATGGACCCTCGTCGGCTTAGCAGGAGCGCCGAGTTATCGAAAATTTAATAGGATGTAAATAATTCGCGCGCATTTTCGTAATTGAATTTATGGAATTCGCCCGACTGGCTTCCGTTACGATGCATGTAAATTCCTCGCGATCCGCAACGCTATCGACCGCAGTTTTATTTAAAACCAACCTCTTGTTTATATTTTTGCGGGGGAAAGGACGCGAATAGTACGCACATGCGGGCCATTATTTTGTTTTACGGATGACTCTAACAGTTATTTTTATTGTAGTCTTGTTTACATCGAGACGTATGTGACATAGACTTTTGCAAGCGGAAATTTTGTGAATAATGGCACGTGGCGGGAAGTAATTGTTACTTAAAGAAAAGGACTTTTTAGTTCGCTCGAACAACGTATCTCGATTTGATGTCGGAACGGGTATAGATCTTCCTCACCTACTTCGCAATGCACTTTGTTCGACATACCGATCTGTCGGAAGTACGCGCGCGCAAATTTGCATATCGAGGCCGCGAAGAAAGTTCATAGATAATAACAATTCCACTTTGTAACGTCCACGCGAGCTCACGGCCATAAATAGAGGCATAGAGCGGGTCTCTGGGTCTATAGTAAGATCGTGCAGTATTTATACCGTCTGTCGACGTAAACGTATAAATGTTGCAAGAGCACCGTTTCCTGGTAGATACGATCGACCTGCAGGTGGTGCAGCGAGAATAGGAATACACCAAACAGAATAGGAACTCGCGAGCGATATTTTATATAACTGTCAATTCCCCTTCTTTGTAGCCTGTGGAATTAGACGAGTCGATGGCATCTCTGCAGTCAGCGGTTTCTAGGTGTCCTAGTAAACGCTGCATCGAATTTCTCCTGTTATCTCAGTGATGAATACTCGATGTTCACACGTTCAAGATTATGGAGTGTGTAGGCAGTTCATTCTACACCTACGTATCAAAATCTCAAATTGTTCGTGTTTACATTTTGAAAGAATATCGATCTTATAACTAATTGAAGTAACTAGTTGGCCCGAGTGCAATAAAAATAGAATACTCGTATAGTTGGACTCTGTTAGAGGATTCTTCAGGTCATGAAACCTTTAGAATGACATGTCATTAAACACCTCCTTATCAAGCCCATAATCAACACCGTAACAAGAACAACTTATGCTCTTTCATATAGTTAACACTGAAACACAAAGTACAGTAAATTACTACTTCCAAGTTGTTTTATAACAATGCCTAAGCATGCCTGAACTTTCGCTCTATAATTATTCAGTTGTGACATTCTTGAACCCGTATCATCTATACTACCGTTCCCAAGTTCGGGGTACGTTTAAAGTAAACGAGTCTTCTTCTAACAGCATTTCATGCCTATCGAACTGCCGCCTCTAGAACCTGATTTTCGTCGACTAACGCTCAAGAAATTCTCTCTCGTCAGGGAACGGATTTATTCTCAGTTTAACTCGGGGAATTGTTAAACTGCGACTCACGTCGTCGTTTACGCGACGGTCTCGCGAACGCTAATTTTGCCCTCGCAAGAAAAAACGTGGGAAAAAAATAATCCCGCAAGATGAACGACGGTCCACGGCACGTACACGGTTCCGATATCTTCTCTATCGAGGTGTCCGTGCCCGGAATGAAGCGGAACGTAAATGGACTGGCCCGACGCGGCGCCGCGTTCCCTTTTTGGCGAGATTTTTCCCGATCAAAAGATCGGCGTCGACCTGCCCCTCTTTCCGCACGGCAACCCGGTGCCGACCGAATTTTATTGGCGGCCGTACGTACCTATAAAAGAGAAATACAGAACGACGGACAGAGATGCGGTAACGTTCGCAGGGCTTTGCCAACGCAAGCAGAAATAAAATATTTGAAACACGCGCCGCTTGCGGATTTCCTCCTACTCTTTTCCCGCCCACCGCTCGTCGCTCTTTTTTTTTTCCATCCCCCGTCGCCTTTTGAACTTCAGCCCCCAGTCTGTTACTCTCTGTTATTAACCGACCTCTGTCGCATGAATTTCATTTCACCTCTCAAAGCAGACATTTATCGTCGTTTACGCATCTAGGAATTATTTAACACGTTAGGAGAGGTCTAGTATTACCAATTCACGAAGTTTAGTGCAGCGACTTCTCCATGTGAGGCACCGATGCCACCGATTCACTGAAAAAAAGGTCATAAATTACCTAAATTAAACGAACTTCTCGTTCGGTTCTAACATTTTTATCAGACGTTCCGACCATTAAAAGCGAGCAGGCTTGATACGGTGAAAGTTCAGGAACGCCATTGCCAGTTTTTTTTTTTTTCTCCTTCGCCCTCGTTTCGCCGCGATTCCCGCGGCCGCTAATCCGCCGATACGAGATTGGTCGGCGGGTTAAAGCGGCCAGGCGAAACACAGAAAGACGAGAGAAATGGAAAGGCTCGTTTCGCCTCGAGAAGGGTCGAGGTTGGAAGCGTTTTCGGTCCACTTGGTGTACCAGCCGCGTTGTCGATTCGCGCGTCAGAAAAGGGGCTGGTTGGGCTGCTAGCGATGGGCTCCCTCATCGACAGGAGACGCATTACATTTGGCAGCGATTTCACTCAGCGAGATTAAGCTTATTTTCGCTGGGCCGATTTTTCTGGCACCGCGCAAGGCCGCGTTTCTTCGCCTCTCGTCCACTGACCGGTTCCTATCTGTCTGGGTTAGGTCTGGATGCTCCTCTGCCTCCCTCCGCGAGCTCTCTCTTCATCTAGTCGCGCTTCTTCGACTTCTTTCGATTTTTCTTGCACGGGCCAGCCACTTCCTCCAACGCTAATCATGGATATCTGTCGGAACCGATCTTCGTCGATGGGAAATATTGCCCAGGCGAAGATAGGATCCGCGAGCTGAACGAAAATATAATCCGGATAGAGGAACGCTATGATCTCGATCGTCGAAGGGGTTGGTGGGGGGAGGGAGGGATCCAATGGCGATGCACGGCCGGAAGCAGACGCTTAAGAGCTCGGGGCAACACGATTTCTTTTAAATCGGACTCTCCTCGTAACGGAACATTGCCGGAAGCGTTCTTAGAGCCAGCGCGATCGCACGCAAACGGACGGAGCCACGAAGCAGCGGGCACTCGATTGTACGAGTGCCCCCGAAGAGTGTGTTTCGCGGAACGATACTCTTATCGCACGCGATGGAACTCGTACGGATGAATTGATTTTTATAGTTTTGTTGGTACCAGGCTTCTCGCTTTATGGAGCTACTTTTACTCGAACTTTGTTTTCGATGGTTCGGGGTTTAATTAATCGAACGAACGTTTTCGAAAGCAATCGTTTCCTACTTGTGTTCGGACAGTAATGTACTAAATACGAATCGTACCTTGGAACAATTTCTAACGTCGCGTCCCAAATCCTAAGATTAGCAATTCGTCAAACACAACCCGTTCCTTTTCGTGGCGAATCCTATGCCCCCACCATGAATAGAGTTCATTGTTCTTCCCAAATATTAATAACAAGTCGCCAGAACGACGCGACAATCACTCCGGTGTCTTCGTTTCCTTGTCCACAGAGTCTTTAATTTGGAAAACCGCAGAATGAAAAGAACAACCCCTCCCGCGATCCCGAAATCGCTGTGTCGCGTTCGCGACGAAGACGGGATCGTTACCGCGATAGGCCCAGCGCAAAAGAGCGCAGATTCGGATTATTGTCCAAAGCGGTTCTCCCTTTGGAGTGGATGCCATTCAGCTGGATAAAACCGGACCGGAAACGACAGCAGCGAGGGTGGGTCGCGATGGTCGAATAATGGACCAGCCATCTCCTTTGAAGTCCCCTTCAGAGTTTTGGCGTTAATTGATGCGAGCCCCGAAGTTCGAAAGATCGTCCAGCACTTCCAGCCAGCTTCCTTGCTCTCTCGTAGAGATCCTTCACCCTTCGTTCCCCGGCGAGGGGGAAGATTACGTCGCAGGATACGGATCCACCCCTACTCTTCGAGTTATCTTCATCGAACTGTCCCCGCTCCAAGTTCCGTGAACTTTCTCCGCCAGCAAGAACAATATCTTTCAATCCCTTTTTGATATCGAAGCGGGCTGGAAATGGAAGTAAAAAGTCGTCGATGTTTGCTCAGATTTGCTCCTTTCGGAATTTTAATCGCAGACATTTTTAACCCGCGTTTAAATTAAACGAATTGGCCAGATTTCTATTTTCATAACTAACGTAGTTTTTCTCTCATCGAGAAACCTCAAAGGTAGCGAAGAATATTTAACATTTGTTTCCGTTAAATCTTTCGTAAAAGAGAGCTAATATTTTTGTTGCAAACAACATCGTTTCGTTCTAGATCCAGAGTTTCGGCGTTAATTGATGGAAGCCCCGAGTTTTAAAGATCGTCCAGCATTTCCAGCCAGCCTTCTCGGAGACTCCCCTTGCCTCTTTGAGTTATCTTCATCCAACTGTCCGCGTTCCAAGTTCTGCGAATTTTCTCCGTAAGTAGGCGATCGGTCCCGGGCGGGTGTTCTCTTCGTTTTTTGAGATCGTTGAAATATCTGGACGGGGGAAACGGACGCTTTCTACATAATTTGAATCGTCAAGGTGAAATTGCTCGTAGTCCTTGGGTCGCGTTCAACTATTCCTTTCCGTAGGAATTTTCCAGCTTCGTAGCCGAAAAAAAGTGTGCGGCACGGTGATTAATTATCAGCCTTTACGAAACTTTTTAGCCGAAACTAATTCACTTTGGTCCGCGGGGAACTTTCCATCGAGTGGAGGGATTCAATTGGCTTAATTAAACGCTGTCCGAATAGCCTCTTATACACCTACTACACAAACAGTGTGGTTTCATTTCTTTGTGAACATAGTAATTTATTTTATATTTAATCATCAAGTAAAACTAAGCGAGTCGTATTTCCAGTGAATTGTTACAGAACCGAGGATTTCTGAATATCTGAATCGGTTGAGGTTTGACAAGGATGCGAAACGTTCACAATTACTCGCGTTTTGCATAACGCAGCGACGGAATTACTGCGAAACAGCGTTATTATACGGATCGTAACATCATTACTGCGACGAGCTCGAATTCACCGGTCGCTGAATGAAAATTTCCCAGGTTCGGTTTCGATTCGTAGGTGATAATAAACATTTACGATTTAACGTTGCCCGTTCTATCCTTTTCCTCGTATACGGGTTCGATAAAAACAGCGCGAATCCTGTAACGTTTCGGTGGATTATTCGGACGCGTAATGAAATGCAAGACGCGTACCAGCGCATCGAACGTTTATCGCCGTATTTACATATTACTGGGGGATATCATTTGTCGACGAGGTTTCATTTCGTGCACAATAAGTAACGAGGACAGTAGAACATGTCCATGAAACGAAACGTCACTTCAAATGGGAAGGAGCGTATATATTTGAACAATCATTAATACAGTTTCATTAAAAACGAGTTTCTCCTATCGGATCACTGCAGACATTTCGATTGTTAATAGCACAGAAATGTGGTAGTTGAAATATCTGTATTTTAGAATTATTAGGCGATACTCGAATCGATATCATCGCGTTTCATTTAGAAAATGTTCTGTTTTCTAAACGCTGGTACGTGCTCGAGGGAGATTCGGCGCGAAATGAAAAATCGTTCTAATGTTCGCGTGATTGAATTTCATCGATTTCACGTGCAAAGCGTTCGATACAGCTTATGAGTAGCTTCGCGTGTTACCCGAGAAGGCGTTCTACGCGCGCGGATCAGGCACTCACGCTTCGATACTTCGGAATAACTGAAGCCACGTAACAGGATCTCGAAACCGTTCTTTGAAGTGCGGCGTGGAAGAACATCGACGGCGGTTCTCCTTCGCGCGATAATGATAACCTTGAGTGGATCGAGATTCCAGGCAACGTCTCAACTTCGGCAAGGCGAGCCTCGGCTTCGATGGATCGGCTTTCTGGAATTCCGTGTAAGTCGGGGTACACCGTAATCGATATATTATAACACCTTGTTTACGAGCTCCGGTCGTATCCATCTGCAGCGTAAATGAAACTTTAGGGCTGCTGCGTATTAAAGTAAACGATGATATGCTATAAGTTTGCTTAGCTTCGAAAAACGTTTTTAAAAATTTGAAATATTGTATTCATACTCTTCTGAGTACCAATTAATTACAATAACTTTATTCCCAGATAATTCGAATGGTAGTACAGCACTCTTGTATCAAACGGCGTGGAAATATCCAGAGCGCATATTGGGTGTAGAGCGTGTCTGACGAATGACCATCCTTTTTCACTTCCGGCCGTTTCCTTAGACACCTTCGTATCTCCCTCGTCTTTCTGTCAAGTAGCACGTCCAATTATGAAGATATGTTGCTATATTTTCTTAAAATATTTGCTGACGTTGGGTTCCGATGATTGTTTCAAGAAAAAGCACTTATTATTGCTAAAAACTTTAAGTCAACAAGTAGCGAGAATTTCTTTGGAAATATAATTTCGCGAACAAAAGTGGCCCCGATTTTCATCGTGCACAAATTTCCCATGCGCCAGATGGCTAATGTCCCTAAATTCTCCGAAAAGGACGCACCAATTTCCCGACGCTTTCGCATAAAAAATCAAGGATCACTCGAGCCGAATGTCGAGACGGTTCGCTAGGAAGTAGTTAACCCAAATATATCGTCGCAGTGAAACGGTATTAAAACGCAGGAGACTGTATAAATTAGAAGGCGAGGGCGAAGGGCATTCTGGCCGTTGTCGTTTCTCCCCGCGCATATTTAATGTCCTGTCCCTGGTCGCTAAGGTATTCCTAAATTCCGTCGCCGGGCGCCACTTATCTCTGATTTTGTAGTCTCCATTGTGCGAGGGGGCCGCCTGTCGTCGTGCATATTCGTTCGCCGGGCACGTAGGCAAAATTTAGTTTTGGACACGTCTCGTGTAACGAGTGGTGTTACGAGGGACAACTGCGTCCAACTATCTTTCTCGGCTCTCTCGTCCTGGAAGTCCTTCGAGACTTCCGTGTGCCTCGAATGCACGAAGAAACGTTCGAATGGAATTCTTCTCCCGCGAATGTAACTGGCGATCGACGAAGCGGGTTTCCGATAATGTATTCGTTTGGTGTTTCATTCTATGCGAAATCCGAATAAAGTTTTGCTGCGGAACTTGACGAATATTTGGGAGAGAAGGAACCTGCATTTAAACGGGTATATTTTCTTTTTGAGGCACAACGATCGAAACCAAGCAAGTCACTTAAAATAGTTTCACATCGCAAAGTCGTCATATATATTCTATAACATCGAATGATGGCTAAGAAGTGCATCGTCGTTATCGAATGTGGACATCGTAGCACACACTTCTTGGCTTTAATATTTAGTAAATGTGTACATCCCGCGGTAGAAGCTCACATCCACCGACCATGCTCTTTCGTAGTATCACGTTGGTACCGGCACGAATAATGTTGAACGATTTAGTAAGCGAAGAAGAGAAATGGCAGCGTCTTCGAGTACAATGGGGCTGAATTAGAATCCGCTGGAAGATTCCGGCGGAAATGGTGGCCGAAAAGGGGAGGCTCGAAGGCTGTCGCGCGGGCACGAGACGAAAAGGAAGTGGGACGTTATCACACGCTCGACGGGATCGAAAACCTTCATCCGTCGTGTGTTTCGGAGCGAAAATATTCCCGGGAAGCAGCGACGGCCGCGACTCACGGAAAAAAATTTCGAAAGCCCTCGAGCAGGGCTCGCCTTCTTTGCTTTCAGCCGGGCCCTGAGGAGTCTGCTTCATCGTCCCGGGTTAGCGGCTGGATCCCCCTCGTGCTCTTAAGCCGGGCAAATCCTGCTCCGCCGCGGCCAATAGCAGTGCAAACAGTTGCGTTTCCAGTTCTCAGATTTTTTCCTTACGCAGCCTCCGCGATACCGGTGGCTCCGTTGGCGCACACTATTCGATAAGTCAGCCCCGTGTTAACGAGGCCCTCCGCTCCTTTTTCTGCGTGGCCCTCTGGCACGGGTGGCAATCCAGTTTCGATTACATTTCGCCGGGGCTCGTTTTCGTCGGGCACTTAGCGCTCGCACATCCGCGAGCACCGCCGCTATTTGCGCGCTCGTTAACACATTTTCGACTGTATCCTCTTCCCCCGCGGCGCCCCCGTTTCCACCGACTCTCCACCAAGAAATCGACGTTAATTAAGGCGTCCCAATTCTCCGGGTGCTAACGACGTTCGCCGATAAACTCGGCCGACCAAGAAAGTCTGGATCTACTTGGAACTAGGTTCCGTGAATGGAATATACATTAGCCGCCATTATGTGCCCCTCCTCCCAACAGATTTTCTTCTTGTCTCGTTCAGACTTTGCTTGAAAACTATTATTATAATAGTATAAGTGAAACGTTTAGTAAATCCTATTACCCATTCACTGCCAACTACGAAATATATCGTAGTTTGCGCTACAAGTTCAGATCGATTACGATTGGTCAGCGAATATTTTTATTGCCTTTTGAGTTATGAATTATTAGAAAGGGTGAATGAAAATTAAATATTCCGTCTTATAAAGTTTGCAATCTCCCTTTGTTTCATTTTATAGGTGTATAATTTCACGTCTCGTTCTGAAGTTACCAAAGAATCAGCGAATCGAAAAAGGAATGGAAAAAGTTTGTTTAAGACTGTGCCATTAGTCTCTACATACTTGTATTATTAACAACCGCATCCCTGTAGTATTACTAGCTAACGTTGCGCATAAGCATCTTTCAGTTCGCGTTCCACTGTTTTCACTCTTTACTTATTCAAGA
Organism: Hylaeus volcanicus; assembly: GCF_026283585.1. NCBI lineage: Eukaryota > Metazoa > Arthropoda > Insecta > Hymenoptera > Colletidae > Hylaeus > Hylaeus volcanicus. Next base: position 27,241,962 of record NC_071978.1, on the reverse strand, counting down.
GTATATACACGCGTTGCGAGTTGTCTATTGGGAATAGCGCGAACATGTTTATCCAAGATGCTTTCTTCACTTGCCGTGGACAAGTCTAACCGTTCCTTACTTACGTGACATGTTTGCATTCCGTTTCAGAATTATTGCTCGATGCAGAGTTCCTCTTTCAATAGTGTCCATTAAACAACGGAAAATCTGTTCGGAATATTTCCCAACAAAATTCTTGTTTTACGAAAACTAAATGGGTTATAGAATAGCAAAATATATTACCGAAAAGGTGACGTTGGACAAAATAAATCGCCGCGTATTAAAAGAGAGAGATAACGTTTATTGCAATTTACGCTCGTACACAAAAAGATTCATTTAATATTAAAATTCGCGTTCTCCGATGATTTGACAATTTCTTCATGAGGTAAAAGTAAATACATCATCATCGTCCATTGAAAACATCATATTTATTTCCAGCGGTACGGAAATATAACAAAGCGGCTTAACGCATTTGCTTTTCATACGTCAATAAACGATCGTGCCCGAAGGTTTTTCGCACAGTGGCGCGACACGCGTGGCGTTAGTTTCCGCGGACGTATAAATTATTCAGGAGAGGAGAAATCGCTCGAAAATTCTGTAAACGATTTCCATTCAAATTCGCTTTTTCCCTCCCGATTCCATTTCGAACTTCATCTAACGAAAGACTTTAGTTTCAACAATTTTAAATTGAATTCGTCGCGTTATGGGAGCTCGAGCCTACGCATCAACAAGAATAATAACTTATTAATTTGGAAACTTGTCAAAATCAGGAAATAAAGCTCTTTCACATCTCGGTCCCAGTTTATGTATAGCAAGAGCAAAAATCAAAGAAACTATAATCAATATAAAATACTCATTAAAGAAATAATCTTCATCTGCTGTTCTAATATGTACATTACAATTTTCAATTGAAAGGAGAACCAGACCTATGGTCCACCCTGGTAGCTCCTCGGCGACGAGCGAAATGGACCAAAGAAAATCGTTTTCAACCCCTACCAAGCCCCCCGCAGCCGTGAAACTCATTTGTCGTCGGTGGTCTGAGTGGGCACGAGGTACCTCCTCGAGTCGATCCGCCGCGACGTCGCAATCGTCGTGCTTGTCAATTTTTTCGTTCCGCAATTAAACGCGCCCCGTCCCATCGCCGGTGTTCGATCCCGCGTCGCGCGACGACTAAAACCCATCTCTGTCGGGTCCGTCGGGGCTGTCGATTTATATTCGAGGGTCGTCGTAATCGCGCAAAGTACGGAACACGAATCAATTCCCTTGCCTGGAGGGTCGCAAGGTGGAGCCGGTCGAATGGCGGCGGGGGTGGATAGCGGACGAGGCTGGCCGATTCGTACGAGAAACTTTCCAGGAGTTCGGTTAAAGTAGCCGATCCTTTCTCTCTCGCTCCACCGTGGCTCGCCCTTTCGAAACTGATCGCAAAAATCGGCTTTCGACCCGAGGAAAGAGTCGGATCCTGGTTGCTTTCGAAACTTTCCTTGATAATTGATTGTTTTGCCAGCAGAGTGGCTCTTTTAGCTGGCCTCTGCTCGGCTCGTCGTCTTCTCATTGCAGACACTACCTCCGCGCACTGTCTGCGCGTTCCTGTCTCCTCGATCATGTACCTTCCCCCCTTTCCGCGATGGAATCGTGACATTGGCACGCAACGTCGAAGGCTTTCTTGATATATCGCCTTAGGTGAGAATTGATGGGAACTGTGGTGGAATTAATCTTGGAGGCTCTCTTTTCCATCAGGAAATTGTCTTTCTCGAATCTTTGACTTTCCTTGCGTTAGTATAAAATATAAATTACAAAACATGTTTCGAAATATCAATGTTGTAAATATATAATGTGTTAACACTATGGCGTCCGGTGGCACCACTGTGGGGCCATGCGAATACTATCAGTCAGTCCTACCGGCGCCAAACGAAAAAATCCCGATTTGATGTGCGGACGTCACAGTGTTAATATAAATGCACACTAGGCGAAAACATGAATCGGCCAGTTTGATAAGCAATCACATTTACTGTTATACATGTAGAGGTACATTTTAATTTAACTTCTTGCATTGAAATTGAAGTAATTCCAGAGTTCGTTAACACGATCGCGATACGTCATCGTATTCTTGTTCCTGAAAGGTTAGAGTCGTTCGCGATGCCGTAGTCGTACGCTGCAATCTGCGATAGGAAGTTTCTCCCATGGGACTTCGGCGCGAAACTTGTTGTATACGACGCACGCACGGATATGTGTACGTGATTGTAGCGGATACCGTACTTTCTGCTTTTTTTCGCGATCGTCTAGGTAAAGTATGGAACGACACGCTCCTACTCTCGTGGAAAATGTTTAGGGTAAACCGACGCGATAAGCCAATTTGAATTAGGTTATCGTGTTTATTCGGGGCGCTTCGGTACAGAGAAAATGGTCGAACAGGCGGGGATAAAGGTTTCAAGCGTTGGAAAAATCCATTAACGCGTTGCCTTATCTACCACCAGTGTTAAAAGCTCTATCGAGATTTACTATAAATTCGATAGCCGTTTAGCCGTCGGCGCTCGATCCTTTCCGCTTTCTTCTCTCCGCGAGAAGCTTTCGACGATATACGCCGAATGCGTTTAAACATTTTTTGTCGAACAGTTTTACCGAAATACGCTCAATTTCGAAAGTGAAATTATTTATCTGATCAAATTTAACGATGCCGGTAAAACAATATTTGTAAATGTAAACGTATTGTACGTTACAGAGAATTGTCGGCGCGCCAAATGTTCCACAAAAATTCCAGGGAATTTTTGACACGAACTCCGGCACTCGTGATTGAACGGTTTTTATCGTTACATCGATATTTTCTCTCGTAGTTCTTCGATGTAAACGGTGAAATACCGACTGACCGTAGATTTTCTACCGTTACGCGTAAACTGTGTGTTTATTTATCGGCCAATCTCCGCGACGAGCAATTACAAAATCATAAAATTCTTTCACCGAACTTGACAATGTAAATAACGAGCGTGTGGAGCTGGAATGGCTCCGCGGCACGAACAATTCACGTGGAAATGTACACACATTACGAACTCTGCGCGAACCGGTGGGTTCGAAGTTGCGCGCGCTGAACGTTCGAAGTTGTAACTTCTCCGTGTCGAGTCTGAGTTCGATATGCCATCGAATGCATTAGAATTGGTAACTGGTTTCATTCTACGCGTATATCAATAAAGAGCACCCGTTAGTTCCCTCAAATTCGCGTTTGGAATTCCAATATTATTCTCTTGGTACACCGCTATCTTTGTGTCGCGGGAAATAGCTATTACTCGTACTCTCCTCTATATCTTTCGTTGATTCTGATACTTCAACATATGTAAGGCAGTTCTACCTACATTTGGCGTGAATCATTAACTTCTTCGCAGGCCGACGCATCCTCATCGAATTCACAAAAGCGACCATACCGACTAGGAAAAATATACACGACGAGAGACTAAAGCGAACCTCTGAAGAGAACACTCTCTCGAGCCATTTCTTACTCTTAGAGTTTGTTACAACGCTACCGCGGATCTAGCGCGCAGGAAAAATAAACGGTAGCATTAGTACGCGTAAAACTGCCGATGGTGGCGGTCGGGGCGAACGAAAAGGGGCAAATGTCGATAATACCGTTATCAGGGCGCAGCCGTGTGCGTCAGTTCGGTAATGATACGAGCCGAAGTCAATCATCGCTGGTGGCGCGTTTGCAACACCGCCGATAACGATTTCGACAATTTTCAGGGGTTATCTCTGTTGTCGTCCCGCAGCACACCGACCGACCACAAATTTTCTGTAAGAGTTAGGAAACGATACACGCTGGATATTGCATGGTTGTCGAGGGCTTTTACTGAGCGCCGTTCGCGGACAATAATACCGAAATATCGTTTACCGGTGGATATTGAATACGAGAATGTTATTTAGCGACGGGGGAACGGGGACATGTATTTTTCACGAATAAACGATCACGACGGACCGTTCATTTCGCAGTGACTGGGTGTAACGTAATGCATTCGGCTCTACGATTTTGAAAAAAATATCCTGGAGTTTTCAGGGCTATTAAGGCCACTATTATACATTTCTAGTATTTAAACAAGTATTTAATATTCCAAAAACGACATTACTTTCCAGTCTACCTAATATAAACTCTAATTTTCAAATGTGACCCAACATGTACCATGTTAAATAATCGTTTTCTTCTTTGTTTCAGGTAAGCTACAATATCAATCTTACTGCGATCGAGTTGTCCTTCTTAACACGTAAGTCAGGAAACATGATGTTTTCGTATTCATCTGCGTCCATGCCACGCGCTAATAATACACTGCAAACTATAATTCCCAAAAAGAGTACCGCGGCACGAATTTATTTTCATGCACTTCGTTGGTATGCGGTTCGTCTTCTGGTCGCGAAACGATTCTATTCATTATTCCCATTCACTGTTTCCGCATAAGTGGCCGGGGTGTAAAACGACGAAGTGGCATCCAACTTGGCCGGCCAAAATGGCCGTTACAAATGTGGTCGCGTACGACAGACTTCCGCGAAGCTTTCGTTTTTTTTTCTGTAGCGTTCGCGCCGCGTGGAAGGATTAATCGATCCCGAAATAAATCTGGATTGCGCGTTAATAAAGATGCTTTGGGTCAAGAGGTCTCTTTCGCTGAGGATGTCAAAGCGTAGCGGAACTCGAGTTATACATAGAATGGCGCGACTCATTGGCGTTTCAGGTGTCGGCGAGGAACATGCATTCCTCGTTCGAACAATAGCGTACTTTATAAATCACTAGTTCGGATTCAAGGGAAGCAGTACTTTTCAAAGGGAACGATGTGTTACATTCGGAACTATTTTCAAAATTGCACCCCTCGAGTTCGACATCGAGTTATGAGCAACTCAAATACTTCCAACTTTCAGATCCAACTTTTCCAGAAATCGCGATAATTTCCATTGGGACTCGAAGGAAGTCCGCGAGAAGAAGCGTGAAACCCGTCGAGAAAGTCGACGACTTTCTAAAATTCATTCGCGCTTCGTTCGCGTATTCAAGAATTCGCCCCGGCGCTGACCTTCCCTAAAACGCGAAATATTCCGACGGTAACCCGGCGACTGGTCCGGAAGCGCACGGGTAAGCTGCCCTCGCCATGGAAAGTTGGCGGGAATGTCAAATTTCCGAGCGTTCGCTTCAAATCAGTGTCCAAATAAACTACCCCACGGTCGACGTGGCTTCTTCTCGCGGGACCCACCTCTCACGCTTTCGCATCTGCTTCTATCTTACGTTCCTTTCCCGCTGGTATCTCCCTAGTCGCCTCGTTTTCCACTCTCCAACCCTCGCCTAGCCTCTCCCGTGCTTTCGCGAGCTTCCCTTAGGATTCAGACGCGCCTGCTTCCACGTCGACGACCATCCACCGTCAACGTCTAAGACGTCTCACTTTGCTCGAGAGATGCAGGCTACGCCGGATGTTTGAAAACGTTTTCTCGCCTTCGCGTTCCTTCTCTTCCACACCTGTCTGCCTCTCGTGACAGATGGAAATCTCGCGACCGACTTGCTGCCAGAAATGTTGACGAAATGCTCTCGTGTTCTCCCGCTATCGTTGAGTCACGGGCTCCCGTAGCAGACGTTTACTCTCCTCTCGGTATTCGCTAACGCGTGCTGGCCCGACGCGAGCCGACTGAAACGGAAATCTAGCTCTTGTTTAAATCAATTGTTTAGATTTAGATGAAGCACTGGGAAATTACTTGGATTAAAATGTAGCGGGGCCTAGACCTAACTAACCGTCTCCTCCACTTGGAAAACCACCCTGTTCCTCAAACGCAGAACGACAACATCACAGATACGTCTCCAAAATATTGTTTCCCGCTCACGGCAGGTTAATACACCTATACCGTTCCATCCACGATCGAGCAACCTCCCGAAACAACAAACATTCTGCCGAATAACAGAAGTCCCGATCGCGAAGCCAAGTCCCGCGCGGCGGAAAGCGAGCTGCCAAACAGACAGTGGTAATCTTTCGAGCGGGTCAGGGCGAATCCAATCGAATCGCAATCAAACAGACGCAGCACGAATTAATTCCGCAACCACCATTCAATTCGGTATCCCCATGAAAGATGGAGCGAGACGGAGTGCGCGCGGCGCGTAGTCTGCTTCTAAATCAAGACGGATCAGCTCGGAATCCTCGTACGTCAGAGCCCGTGAGCCGACGCGTCGCGTGCACGTGCGTGCAAGTGCGGTCGCGTATACGCGCGCAAATCTATAACCGGTTACAGGCAAATGAGACGAGGGGAGACGATGCTCTACGAAAGCACCTACAGGATCCTCCCTGTACGCGCGGCACGCCGTGAAAGCCCGTGGATATATCTCGTCGCGTCGGGTCGCATCAACTGCACGTACGCTGAATGCACAATCGCGCGACGTTTCTGCGCGTCGACCGCACGCGGATTCACGCAACGTTGATCAAAAGTAAATTTCAGATTTTTCAAAAAGTGGAGTTAATCGATTTGTTTCAGTGAATGGCTCAAATAGGATCCCAGATAGAATTTATTTTTCTATAATATAGGAGTTGCTGCACATTCCAGTACGACATCATGCTATGGAAAGTATGAGTAACAATTAAAGCAGATTAGCCAGTATTAGGAATTCATGTAATTGAAGCAGTTGCGAGTGGAAGATCACTGAATCCTGTTTTAGCAATCCTCAGAGCCAATTCTTTTTCATCGCATCCCTCACTCAGCAGTTGTTGGCTAATGAATCATTGACGCTGAATCATGAGTATGACTGACTATGAATACGTTCCAGGTTAGAGGTCAACGCTTCGAGAAGAGTAAGAGTAAAGTTCAAGGCAAGAGTGAGGGTGGTCCTGTACGGTAAATGCTATCTGTATAGCCTGCTAGGACGTTGACCTCAGTTCAATTCTTCATTTCTCCTAGCAATAGGAGCCATCTTTCAAGATTTAGTAAAGTAGCGTGTGTGGTTTCATCGAAAAACGTGCAAATCTCACTAAAATTTGTCATCAGCCGTCGGTATTTTATTTGGTTACTAGTAAATCTTCAGAAATTTCTGCAGACACGTAGTAGTTTTTTGGACTTTACTCCTCATCCTGCCTATTTCTCAGCAATAAAATGCTAGAAAAAAAATGGCCATGACTCCCCGTCAGTCTACCAACAAAGCTTCCAATCGCGCAACGTGCGATCCAAACTTTTGAGCGATGATGTACGATATGTCCCTGCACGCTTGTGTTGCCGCATACATACATACATCCATCCATACATACAAGTTGAACGCCAGAGCCATACGGTTCTGCAGTGCGGTGGCGGCGTGCGGTGTAGGCCGTTGGAACGCCAATGCTCGCATTATTTACGGTAAATTTGTCGGACGCGCGCGCGTGGCAAAACGCAAAATGCAGAACACAAAATGCAAAACGAGCCGGGAGACGGCGGGTCGTGGCCGACTACGGGACAACGAAGGGAATAAGGGAACGGGACGGCTGAAAGAGAGGCAGGCCTGCGGTATGCGGCCTGGTTCAACCGATTGGAAACCGGCACGGGCCTCTGTAATCTCTCGAATTGTTCCCTCTGTAATTTTCTGCTTTCGTACAGCCGACCAAGGGACATTCGTTCCCCCTCCTGGACACGTATTTCCTCCTCGTTTTCTCGCATAATGTCTTTCTTTTTTTTTTTTTTTTTCGTCGTTGTCCTGCAAAGTGCCACGAGTCTCGCGTTTACGCTTCATTCGAAAGAACGGGACTCTAGCTGGCGTACCCTATCCGCAGAATCGTGTGTCGAAGAACATTCGTTTCAGGAGGCCGATTCTGGTCGCAGAATGTCACGCCTGCGACGCGATACTGATTGCACGTAGACGAAAGCAAATTAGCGTCGACTTAATGAGCCCTCACTCCGGGGCCGCAATGCCGTTGAAATTAAAGCGAATTTGATTCTTCGTGAAACCGGATGACGCCGCGCGTCACCCTACCTCGTTGTCTTCCATTTCCGAATTTTCCCTGGCGTGCTCGTTCAGGCTAATTATTGCGGTGGCCAGGATCTGGCTATTTCGCGCCGCAGACCGTCACGGTGCGCAGCGCTGCGCAACATTGCGCAACGTTAACGAGACCCAACGGTACGTCGAAAATCATTGTGCCTCTTTTCGGTCGCGTGCTACCTGCTAATATCAGATGAAAGTGGTTTTCGAAAGGCACATCTACATTTGAAATTATTTCATTCAAATGGTTCGGTATGTTTCAATTAAAATGTGTTTTGCGTAGTTTATTCAAGGAAAGAAACAACAAAATTAATAGATCCTTATAAGGCTCTTTGAGATCTGTTTCCCCCTGTTTAGTAATCAGTTCGTTTTGTGTCGAAAATCATTGCCTTTTCCGTCGTGTCGGTGCACAGCTTGTTTGATTCGCGGCGCGATTTCAGGAATCGTCACGCACGCGTTAAAAGAGATAGCGAGCACGACACGCGAGCCCCTAACGTCGTCGAATGGACGGAGGGTATCAAGCTCTGATACGAGGGTGTCATTGTTTTTACTGGTTGATAAGGACCGCGTTTAATGGCCTGTGGAGTTTTCGAGCGCACCCTGATTTGTCCGACCGTTTTACATTGACATCGCGGCTAATCCACTAGCTACCCCCGCCGGGCGTAATCATGCTTTATCGCGAGTTATAAATTTCCTTTATTCGATTTACGAATGCCACGTGGAAGGTACCTAAGGGCGATGGATAATCGATGATTCAGTGATATGTTCCAGTGATATGTTTCTCGTTTGTGGGATATTAACAATGAAAGTTGAGATTGTTTTGATTGATTCTATCGAACCTCGCAATCATGACAACATTTTTGGTCTCAAGTATTTTTAAAGGGACAGAAGGGAATGTTCGGGACAGTGGGTGTGAAATTTCGAACCAAACTATGATGAGCAATGCTCGAACAAGAATATTTGGATATATTATCTATTGAAATAGAGTTGAAAACGTTTCGAAGAATCTTGAAATACAATTCCACCGAGTGTTAATAACTAAAGAGCACCGCGAGTCCTGTAATCCACAAACAAGAGATTACTATGTCGCGCTAATCGTCACATGCTATCGGCAATTTCCTGCGAACACCACACGTAATATGCAGATAATTACTGTTTCGGTCTCGGTAGAGTGTAATATCTCAAATTACTTCTCGCAGCCTTCTCTTTTATGCGTTTCTGCGCGTTGTAAAGTCAGACGTAATTACACAGTAGCCGTTGGACGACGATAAATAGTGATCGATGTACGAAACATGCGAGCGAACACATTCTAAGTCGTGTTTCCCCGTTGATCAGCGCCGCGATCAACGAGAATAATCGTTCTCGGTTATTAATACGTTGCTAAGTGGCTTTTTGCTAATTACCCTGTTGCCGATTATCTTTATTGCGTATCGACTTCGCTCGTGATACGTCTTTATTCGTCGCGGGTTCGATTACGCGTTCCATATTTCGTGCAACGCTGCAACGGGGGCAATTTGATAAGATGAAATATTCATGATTACCCTGATCCTCTTTTGGGAAATAGAGTAATGTATCTCCTCGGATTTCGTGCGCATCGTTTTTCCGATACCGATCAAGTTTTGTATTGGGGAAATATCGGAACAAATACTGGAATTTTTCTTGGATTGTTAATCGATCTTTCGATTAACGAAACAACGTTAAATAATTTCTGCTAATTGGCTTTCGTATAAAAATGTCTCACTGCAAATGAAAAATTAATTAAATTTGCTACCTTTTGTTACTTGGGACAAAAACAGAATGGTAGCTGACGTATGTGCTGCAAGTAAAAACACAATGTTGATTAAACTCTGCAAACAATGTCAGCTATTCCTATTTTTCGAACTTTTTGCGTTGCTGTTTCTTTTTTGATGTTTTCGCTATTGCCGACGGAAAACGTTCCAACGAGACTTTTTACTAGCAATCAAATATTATGACAACTATTTCTGTATATTAAAACATTGTATACGTCAATTTCAGTAACATTGTTCTGTTGCTTTTTATTTTAATTTTCGAAACCTGTGAGAAATAACATCAGAATTCATAGAACACGGATCATAAAATATACAGATTGCTCTTCACAAAAATAGTTAACAGTAAACACGATAAGAATGACTGATTTTCCGAAAGAACATAGAACTGTCGAACTCCTCGTAAAAATGGCGACTGTTTCTCGTTCTAAGTTATTCAATTATTTACCTCTCCTTAAACTTCACTTCTCTACCGAAAGTACCGTTCCAGTAATTATCCACTCGCATCCTCGATATTACGAGAAACATTTGCAAAACTTGCCAGAACCAGGAATCATCGTAAACATCTCCGTCCAAGCTGTTCGGACGTTCGAATCGTCTGGGATGAAGCGCGATGCCCCGACAGCCTGGACACAGTTAACCTGAAAATTAGCGAGATGGTCACGTCCCGGTCGTAAAGCCAGTCGTTTACACCGATCCCGAACAGACAGTGAAATGAAACGTTAAAACGATTAATCGGCAGTGGAACGCGGAACGATGGTAAGAACGGCGGATAGGTCTCTCACGGCACCAGCGAGCGATGCCCCAGCACGGTGTAGGTCAGACATGAATTCTTGATATCCAGAGCTTCGACTTAACCGCAGACAGCGGGTCTCCGGTGCGCACTGCAGCGCTACCAACCGCGACCACCTCCCTGACAATCCAGCGGTATGTTAACGTCACGTCCACGGTCTGTTACCAGTTCTCCACTCGTGGGATTGCAATACACGAGGGCCGTGCTGCATCGCGGAGAGGTAAAACGCGTCTAATGCAACACGCAGCGCCTCAGCCTCGTTGTGCTCGTCGCGTGTGAATCTTTGATAACCGGTATCAGACCGCCGGACAACTTCGCGGACGGAAGCGACTGCTGCCCTTTCGGGCAACGTGGTTGCGAGACTCGATTCTCCAGTATTCCGCGGAAATTTGTTGTCGGAGAGCCAGTCAACAGCGCGGCTGGAATTAGAAATGTTGGAAGGGAATATATTTGAGACCACGTCTGGAAGTTTTTCGTGGTATTAGGCTTGTCGGGTTTCTCAGAGTTCATCGAGTTCATTGGTCAGCTGATTGTCTCGAGTTAAACGCCAATATTTGAAATTTCTACTCTACGAAGAAATCCTCATCTTGTTATCTCGGTAACGATATTTAAATCGTCGAATTACACGTTCCACGGTGGTTTCCCATTCCCACTTATCCTCGCTGGGCAAGTTCCACGGACGAAGCGATTACTCAATTCCGTTCGAACCAGCGGTAATTCGTCTACGTTCCGCGAAGGCAGTCGGTTCGCTGGCTGAGCTATGCGATCCCTGTTAAACCGAAGGGCACCACTTGCTCGTCCAAGGTACGCGCGATCCCGCGTATACATCAGAGACGCAATTGATATATTATCTCGTTAGGGACGGGGTTCGGGGCTGGGCGAAATGCGCGCAATTGCTCGTGGCAGCGCGTTTACATCGGCGCTCGCCGGTCGCGTATTTGACCCGTTTGGTGAAATTTAGAGGATCGGTGACCCGATCGGCGACGATCCTGTTGTGCGCGGGAGCTACCTAGAACTGGAATTATCCTCGAGATCGGAAGATCAGTTCCCAATAATCCACGGCACGCGCATTTACATCGGGAACGAGGCAATAAATACAGCGTTTACACGGAGACCCGACCCAGGGTCCACCTGCACTATAGATGAGCAGGGCAGATTCGGCAGGGGTGGATGGGGAAGGGGGAGGGGGCATAAGGGAAACGGGTCGGGATAAATTCCTGGCCACGGTCCAGCGTTTCGAGTTCCCGAAGCCGTTTCCCCTCCAATACAAATGGACGCCGCCCGCAGGAGCACGGCCACCGAAACCCACGGAAAACTGCGAAACTACGAAACTACCCTACTAAATGAACCAACCGCCGTGGAAAGGATTCGACTGTCCGTGGGTGGGGGACGAGGGCGAAAGAAGGGAGGCGCGATGAAAGGAGCCAACCGTACGATCCTATCATCGCGCATTGGCTCTGATCGATGACTTGCAATTTGCTAGAGTGGAGGGCCAAGGTGAGAGGACTTCCTCGAGACGTTCCATTGTACTTTCGTCGAGCGAGGAATGGAGGAGGTATCCTTTACTTTGTGACTTTGCCGGGCTGAATTCTAGCGATCGGTAGGAGCCAAGCGGGAAGACGTTCGAGGGAAACTTATTTACTCTTAGATTAAGGTAATAGTAATCTCAGGCTATGGCCACTTTACCGATCGCTTCGGCTCGAAGATTGATTTCGATTTAATGGGATTTGTTGCTCGCCCTTGTATAGCTCCACTCGCTATGCAAGACGTTGCGCTTCTTTCATTGGACGAATAATATCGTTAGTTTGAAACGTGCCTTTCCAAATAAAGTTAACCTATTCGTGACGTAATTGATCAGGTACCCAAGAAAAAGGTATTCGTCAAAAGTTCGATAGGATAGCTCGCCGATTGTTAATTTTTGGGATAAGGACGATGTCTCGTGTGAAATTGTATCTTTGAATACTATGGAAATTGCATCTTAAATCCTCAAGGACCCACAAGAATACGACTTACAATTAGTCAGCCAGAGAACATGGCTTGTCTGCTAGCTTTAAATAAAAGGGAGATTAAACATATTTCCCAAGATACTAGTGGTGCCAGCGGTCAAAGACAAAGATGGTATTGAGGACAAAGCAACATGGTCGACTCAGACGTAGAAAATTCGCGAGAATGAAGCATCTCCTAGGGCCACAATTCCTTGTCGAATTAGTCGAGTGTAGCGATGCGCACGAGACGAGACGAAACGATGTTTCTACGATCTCGATGTTGATCTGGAAAAATCTCGAAAAATGCATATCGACTTCGAATTTTCGACAATTTAGAATATATGATTTCGACGAGAAAATAAAGTAAAAAAATATATAAATTTTGTATAGATAAATTAAAGTTTCAAGAAAACAATTTACCTACATGCGAAAGTATAAATTTCTTGCTACTGCGAATGTTCCCCGTTAATACCGTGGATGTCGACCCGGACATCCAGTACGTCTTCGGCCGTTTTTCCCAAGAAACGCACGAGCGTCCGCTCGATCCAATGAAACTTTTATGTTCACCGAGAGTTTCTTACGGAGACGATACGGTGTGGCCTTATGGGAAAATCGATCGACCCGCCAATCGGATAAGAACGCTTGAATTACGTCCACCTCCTGGACGTCGCGCGGCTTTATTGAAATCTTTTTTAAGGGCTGCCGTGATTGGAGAGATACGGCTGGCTAATGGTATTGCACGGTAACCCGTATTTATGATTTCTTTTTTATTTTTTCACGGTGGCTTTTATGACGGTAGCTCGTGATACGGGTTTTATGCGCTACGGAAGTCGAAGATTGAAACGCCGTGCTCGCGATGTTCATTTTTTAGGCAGCGCGAGGCTAATCGGTGAAAAACACCGATTTCTGGGCGGCCAATGTGTTAATAAATTCTACATGCGTATCGCCTGAAATACCAATAATATTCACGTAATGAATATCCATATACAATTTTGGGTACTTCGGAAGCCAAAAGTGAAAAGATTGAGACGAAACGATGAGTCCATGGAAATCCCTTTCGCCTCGAAAGAAACGGCTGCGGAAGTGTATCGGCGAGGGGGCGTCGATAAAAGAGCTTCTGGAACGAGTCGAGATCAATTTGCGATTTCGAGCTCTCGTTCTCGCGCCGAAACTCGGCCGAAGTCCCACCAATCTAGACCGTAAATAACGACCGGAAGTTCCCAACAGCGGAAGATCCCTTGGCAGGTCTACACTTTGTCAGAGACGGATGATGCGGAGCTTTACGGTGCGATCGAATCGGTTGGTGATTTACGACGGAACCGTGGATAGCGATCGTTCTTGTTTCGAGACGATTTCGATATACGCGAATTACGAAATCGAGCAAGAAACAGCTTGGAGCTCCGCGAGCTGGATGCTGCCACGTGAGACAATAGCCTCGTACCTAATCGTCGCGATCGAAGGTGAAAGCGTGTATGCGTAAACCGAGACGCGCGGTAACGTGACTCCTTCGAATTGTTTAACGAGCACAGCTAATGATAATACGCGATCGTATCGCGTTCTATAAAGATGAATTTATCCGATGGAACAACGCGAGATGAGAGGCATGAATTTCAGAGGTGTTGAAACACCGTTGTAACAGGCCAGATTGAAAAGTTCCCAGAATTATACGAGCCCGTTGGAACCCTGACGGAATAATAAATTCTCATTAAATTTTATGCAGCTAAGACCTCGGTAATCTCACGTAGCCGTTTCTGGTACTCCGATCTTAAACGCGTTGCTGGTGGTATTTCAGGCGCTTCTCGCGGCTCTTTCGTTCCTTTTTATCCGTTCGCCGACGCTTTCAAATCCTCGAGCCTTTTATTTCGACTTTTTCCCCGGGTTAATTTTAACGCGAGCTGCACGGCAGGATCGTCAACGGGGCGCGCGGCTATAGTCGGCTGCGATTCTCATCTAAATTCACCGAGGTTAATAAATTTCTTACCGTACGCGCAACTATGTTTTCGCGTGGCATACTTACGACGCCAGATGCTAGCGTAATTCCCGTAAGGCGAAGCGACTGTCAGCTGCGAAATGCGACGCTGTTTATTGTCCAGGAAGAACGAATCGCGTTGATTTTGTGTCGCTAATCTGTTGACTCTGCGTTATTTAACACTGTTGTGATTGCATTGTGCACGTAAGAATTTGTATAATTATAATCATCGCGTGCCTCGATGTTCCGCACAGTTCATCAACTTTCACTAATTACGGAAATTATTCGTACAATTGCGCTTGCCACTTGAACGCATGTTTGTTTGTAATTTAGATTCGCAAATCATAATTTTAAATATACTTCAATTTGGATGGTAATTGGAGCAGCGATCTAGTTTCATTAGTTTGAAAACGTATATACGTATGTATTTGTTGAACGCTTGCAAGTTCCCTTGAGGCCTCCATTGCAATCACAGAACTTCTCCGATGGCAGAAAGAAACCGATGCATAATGTGATATTGGGAGCAAAAATCGAATATCGAATATCGAGTATCGAATTGCTAGATGTGTGTAAAAATATAGAAGAATATAAAATAAAAATGTGTGCATTACCTTATGGTATGTAGCTCTTTTTTATTTACGTAAATAAACATATATGTACAACTCTGTTTTTCTCTGTTCCAAGTAAGCAACCCCCAGTTTGAAATACAGAACCTAATCGGTGTGTCAGTCGTAATTTTCGGTTAGAATGGACCTTAATTAGAGATGACTTATTAAGATTATCTGGTATGATAATACCGCGATGTTAATGGATAGAGAGACTACGGGTCTGTTTCAAAGTCTCTGGCGAGAGTCGAAACGGTGACAACGCGGCCTGACGATTACTCGACGCATCCCAGGGGGTTGTTTTTTCCCTACAAAGGGAAGGCTCGAGGGAAATCCGGCCTCTCACGTCGTGCATATGCACACGAGAATTCGCCGTTCTCCGCGGTTTCTAGTTTTCCACGTCGGCGCGTAGATGGCGGTACCGTGCACTTTCGGATTTGAAAGCTGCGCGAATACTTTCATCCCCCTGCAATTGCGTGTTGCTTCCGGCGCAATGGACTGGCGCCCATTGGTTTTATCTGCGTCAGATCCAACTACTTTAGGATCGAAAGGATTGACACTGATTTCGCGTTGAACAGGAATACAACATATCTAAAAATGTTCAACATTGAACAGAAATGCAACATATCTTGTCTTCAATTAACTTCAACGTTACACTGTGCAAATCGCGTTTCTAATAATTTCACGTTACACATTTTCGCTATTCATCTATCCTAAATTGATGCAATTTGTTGAATTTTACCTCCTTGCCTAACAATAGTAGAGAGTAAAAATTTTCTCTCTCGTCTCTAATAGAGAGAGAATAAAGAACCCATAGGATTAACTGACCCCATTTCAGAATTTTTCTCCTCGTTGCATTGCCTATTCAATTCAAGGAAGTACTCGCGCAATTCAACCCGCTTCGACTCTCGGACTGAGATAACTAGTCGCGCGCTAATAACGTTCTCAATATTCGCCGTCATTATTAGACACATCGAATGCAGCTGGTTTGCGAGCCACGATTGAACATTTCCACGACTGCGTATCATTTTTTTCCTCATTCGTGACGGTGAAAGCATGCAAATAGACTCTTTCTGCGCCCGCCAGGTCACGGTTCGACGTACCGTCATCGATTAGGTGGATTTTTTCCCCCCGGTATTTTACCCATTTCTATTTCCCTAGCACGCGTCGCCTCGCGGAAAAACTCCATTGATAATTCGCGTCGCTGACATCCTGGACGATTGTTCAACGAAACCGCGCCGAGGACCGTGGCGGACAATGCGCGGCAATTAGGTCGCCGATTACGTTTAACGAATCGCCTCTCGTCCTTCGATGATAATCCCCGTGACACGGAAACGCCTCGGAGTTTCTACGCTAAATGACACTTGAGGAAGAACCGCGGGGGAACGACTGTCACATAGAATTTCGTGGAACCGGTAACGTTTCTAATAGCTCAGTTTCTAATGCCTCAGTCGTTCGATCGATTAAACATTGCGATTAAATTAAATGAAATCATCACACTTTGGTTTTGTACGCCGTCTATTATTCGAATAAAATTTCGCCCATCTCCATCTGATAACCATAATTCATTCGTTATGGTGTTATATACTCGCGAAGCTGCAGCCGATAATTGAGATTCAGTGTTTCGCAAGTTTCCCGCGGCGAACGTGTTCCCTCGCTTTCACGCAGCACGCACCTTTGTCCGTCGATCTCTTTTTACCAGCCTTTTCCGTCTCTCTCGCCAATTCCCCGGCTTGCGGCGATGCGTTTTATTGCCCGAATCCAATAATTAACAACACTCGATAATTAATTTGATTGAACCTCGTTTCGCCCGCCAGCAGCGTCCAATTGTTCTTGTTTCGGTGATGACTCGATTCGGATACTATGACGGCGCGATTTTTGGTGGAAACTCTACTTTATGAATCGCGCGATCGGTGTACGTTTTAATTATCATTCTTCGTCACGTTCGCCAAGGAGTGTTTGGCAACTCGTCGCATTAATTTTTCATTCGTGAAACAACATGGACTCGCATGCGGGCAATTTTTATATGTTAACCAATATCTGATGAAAAACGATATTCATATGAAACGAATCGAATCCGACGAGATACGTGCACATGGTCCCAGTAAAGGATTCTTCAAATTCAATTGGTAATAGAAACGGCGCTGATCGTTGCACAGCATCATGAAATTCCGTTCTTGGATCGATTTTCTATTTCCCGTATGCCGACGATTGGGGACGATTGTTCGTTCCGGATTACCTCGATGATTTTTTTATACCTCGCGAAATGACGTTGGAATAACGCGAAACGCCAATGATGCGAAAGTATAGATCAATACGAGCCAATTAATCGTTAATAAATAATCAATGGCGCACGGCTGGAGCCAGCCAGATTGCCGGCTCGTCCTTTGTTTCAAATATGGAGCCAGCGACTACGGACGGGATGCACGCGTATTGGTGTGTATCGATATACAAGTCGGATATTAACGGCATTACCATATGGAATCGTACACGGGATTGCGAGATATTGCAACGAGCACGATTTGCATGATTGATTGCGCTGCAGCTTTCGCGACTTACCGTTTCGAGGTGAATCCCCTTAGAATTTTTCTTCTTGGATATCTATTATGACTGAACAATTCTTTTAAAGTATTTAGGAGAATTCACTAAATACTTTAATAATAATTTAATTAATTCGAGGAATTCGTTTCTGTTGTTAATTTCGTGTTTAATCTCAGTATTTCCGGACTCTTCTATTTCGTATTCGTCCCATTTCTCATAATTCTTCATTTTCTGTTTCTCTTTGAAAAATTCAACAATTACATTCGCCGTCGAGAGGCAGGCACCATCGAAACTCGAAGACTCCGAGACGGGCGAATCGGAAACATTCTATCGAATAAATCATGAAAATTCGATACGAAGCGGTTCGAGTGTTCCCAAAGCTGATAATCGAGATCGTTGCATAATTCTGATGCATAGCCTCGATCGATTCAAATTATTGTTGAAATTGGATCGTAGCTGGGGATATTGCACATACTTTTCCGGGTCGTTGGGAACTTAAACCGAAACTTGGATCGATAAGCATAACTCGATTCCCAAGGAAGTTACATTTGTTATCTATATGGAAATAGCTATCGGGGCACCTAAGACGATTTTTGAAATCGAATTGTCTCCGGCGTGACTCTAATTCGATTTCTTGCGTAAAATTCGATTCCGTCGCGCTGACATACGAGCATATTTTCTTGGCAAACAACCATACGAATAAATCCCGATTCTACGCTTTAGCGGAATTCTGGGCTCCCTTGAGTTCGCCCGTTGCATCGTTCAACGCTCGTTTGAATTCTCCGCGAATGATCGCGAAACGTGTTTTTCGTTTTACCTCGCCGAATAAATAGATTCCGTAGTTGGGAATGGTGCTTCTTAAACGCTGTTCCAGAATTCTTTCCTATTTCCCCCCATTTCAGTTTTATTAGTGTACCGGAAGTACGAATTCCATGCATACAAATATCGAGCAATCAACTTTCCATTTGTCTGTTTTCTTCTTCTATTGCAATACTCTGAATACACGTGTACTCTATCACGAAATATATTAAACTTTCAACTCGCAAGCATTGATTACAAGAAATATTCATGTTGTTCGCTATATACAATTTACATTATAAATATAAATGAAAGTATCTTAAAACCGAACGGTGAGTTAAATAAAATCAACGATACGAGTGGTACGAGGTCTTTCGCAAACTCGTTTCATTGATCTTGATTAATTCTGAAGCTTTGCCTCCATAATTACAAAAATATTATTAACCGTATCGTGGCATAATGCAATTAGTATAAATACGGAGCAATGGATGAATAATTTAATAAAAAGTACGGTTGCGTTTAATCCCGACCTGCGTGCTCGCATTAGGAAAATTAAATATATCCTTTGACGCGGGAAGCAAAAGAAAAAATTCTTACTCGATTATAGAGATGCTGTGTGTACTCAGAGTATACAGATTTCATTTGAAGCGGGACGAGCTCGTTGCCGCTGGGAAATTTTTTTTATCTCGATTCGCGTGTTAATTTACCGTGTACCTTCCTGTAATTACTTCGTCAGTCTATATTTCTAATAATGGTCACTCTTCGTGGTTGTCGCAGGAATTGAAAAAGAAGTCTCGCGACACTTTTTTCCTCCCTCCTCGACGTCTCGCTCTCTCCCTTCATCCTGGTGTCCTGTTCCCAGTATTGCGTTCGTGTCGCTGGTAAGACAAGTAAGACAGAAATGCAGCCGTAACACGACACGGCGCGATCCAGTAATGCCGGCGCAACGTCTGTAATTTCAGATCGGTATTCGGCCGCGATTTAATCGCCCCGGGATACCTCCTCTCGCTCGCGCGTCAAGCGCCGCGAAGTAACGCGGCGCGACGCGTCGCGACGGCTCGCCTAACGGGCGTTAACTCGATTTTCCAAATTTCTACGCGGCGGGTAACTAATCCGCGAGCATCGTGCCCCCTGTTGCCGCTTCTGTGAGAGAAACAGAGACTCCACTCTCGTGGAGCCCAAACTCGTGGGCAACGAGAGATGCGTTGCCTTCGCGATCCGCTTCTAACGAACTGCCGAGTAACCCAGAGACGTCTTTGACTCCTTGAGGTACACGATTATGAAAGAAAAATTAAGTTCAAGCTGCACGGAAGAACAGCGTTAACGACTTATAACGCGTTTTTACTTGTATGTATTTCTGATTCCACTTATTGTACTTTTAGCGTCAGTTGAGCCGTTCACTGTACAAATCGATTGGCTCCACTTTTTGAAAAATATGAAATTTAAGGTGTCAGAGCTCTCAGAAAAACTTTAAATAAAATGGTAAAGCTAAGGAAAGGGTGGGGTAGTTTTTAACCCATCAAACTTGAAAGAGTTAAAGGGGTAGGGTACTCTAGGATGCATAACAGAATGAGTTTGCTCTAGTAGCCGTAAAAGTTTCAAAGGGTTCCCGAGAAACCATAGAATTTTGCTCGTTTAAATGAAGAGTAGAGTTGAATTGAAATGTATCACGTGCTATTTTATGTAGCAGGTGCGATAGAGTACGAATGTAATGCTTCAGGTTGAAAGTGAAATTTTGGCAAACAAAATAGTTTCACTTTGGTGGCCTGAAGTGTGAAAGAACTTTGTATTCCGTACCGTGTATTTCATCCGTGTATTATAACGCAAGAAGCCGTAATGTTTGGGAAAGTATACTCTCAATACTGAGCGTTAATTTTCAAACTATACGTCCCTCTCTGTCGAGCTTTCTCTACAAATAAACATCGTACAATAAACATTAAAATATCGAGAAGATGATTGGTAGATATCAGAAAAAAAGGTCTCGAGTGCAAAGAGTTAAAATCTCCCAATCGATGAATCCCTAAAAATGGTCTCCGCGGCTGCGAATCGCGGATCGTAACGAAACCAACGGGTTGAACGAATCGATGTCTCGCGGTCGGCCATCCCCGAAGGCTCCAGAATTTCCTCTAGGGGGCGGGAAACCGGGAACGAAGATTATTTTCAAGCTATCAACGGCGTATCCATCTCCGGCAAACCCGTTCCGCAAATTGGCGTCGAGTTATCCAAGTGGCCGCTGACGACCGCCGTCAGAACGAGGAGGCAAACAAGAAGCGGAAACGTGCCTGTAAGGGGGATGGCGAGGGGGAAAGAGACGGAAAGACATAACCGCGATAGCTGGCGGATTCTAAGAGGGGGTCGAGTGGATGCGGATACTGCAGTCGGCCAGGTTCGATTCCGCCTCGACGGGCGAGTGGATACGCCGTGATCCAGGAACTTGCACTCCTCCCCCTCGGCGTTGCGCGAGTGTACGACTAATCTGGGGTTAAGCTTGAGTCGTGAAACAGAGGGACGCGGAGGTGGAGTGAACGAGGGAGCTAAAGGCTGCGACGAAGGGTGAAAGAGAGAGAGAGAGAGAAAGCGCGACGAGGAGGCAGGAGATGGTCGAATTAAGCCGTGCCCCCCCTGCCCCCATTCAGATTCGGGTTCGGCCCATAACCTAACTCGCGAAGCGTGCACCGGAGATGCACTAGCCTAACTCCACTTAAATTAAAGCAATCTATCCTGCAGGAACTCTTGCGCTAAGCCGGCAGGTTAAGCGACCGACTATGCGAGGAGATGTAGCTCGTACGACGCCCACGTTTGAAATACCGTGGTTACCTTGAAGAAGTTGGCTCCCTTCGCGATTCCGAATGATCGAGGAGTTTTATTGTGACTTTTATTATTATACACCCTTATAAGGGACATCCCCTTACAAAACTCATCCTGTTCATCGTAAGGAAATAATAACCACGCATTCTGACCCAAATATTCCATCGAGAATAGACCGTGTACTCTGACCTGGACGGGACGTAGATCCGCGTCGTAAATTAAACAATATTCGAGCGCCGCGACCCGACCTGCGCAGAGGACTGTATAAATATTTCATTTAGCCAGCGGCTGGCATTTGTCTCGCGTCGCCCGACACGGTCGAAATTCGCAAATTACAAATTTTCGTCGGCTAACAATGGAGAGTGTGGAAGGGGGTCAGGGCTTAGGACAGCTTTTTGCCCTGGCACACTTCCCGTCCAGAGCGCGCGGATCACCGTGTAAACGCGATAAATTCGCGGTGGCTGCAGTTTACGCGCGGTCAACTGACGCAGGATCATTCGCCACGCGTCCTGGTCATCGATCTTCGACGGTCGGATCATCGAAACGGGCTGAAAAGAACCGCCCGACGGGAAAATCTCCCGATCATCCTCCAGCTGGTGCAGAGGTACCAACATCAATTTTCTGGGATTTTTGGGCCATCGCTCGTGTATCTATTATGATCGTATCGGAATTTTTCTTTGAATATCGATTCGAGATTTGTTACGCGTTGAAAGTGTTTCTTAAAATTCACTTTGTTAACGTTTATTCAGGTTTTAGGATTTAGTTTGGAAAGGAAATAATTCTCTCTCGATTCGCGGCACCTGGAATTTTGATCGAACTCATATTTCCAGTTCTTGATGTGGTATCGTGTAAACACAGAACCCGTTAAGAGATGTTCAGTCGAACCCGTTTGCCGGAAGACGCTAGTCGTTTCGTCGTATCGCGGTAGTTTCCATGTTCGCAGTCCCATCGATAAATTGTAGAAGAGCGCGCTTACTTGTTGCCCGTCACTTAAGAACACGGCGATCCCGTGACACGATGTTACGCATCATAATTCATCGACGCGACGATTCACGTGTAATCCTAAATCACTCGCCGCGTGAAATAAATTGTAGACCTTGCACGCCGCCGTTTGCGTCACGTCGTCGACCGCCTGTCCTCGTGGTCTTTTCGTTTCGCAAGTCTGCTGGCGCCTCGACGCCAGAGATGGGCAAAATGCCGATGTGGATACAAATTGCGAATGATGACTGTGGTTGATGTGGTAACCGAGGTTTTCTTTGTGACATAGCCCAATTCCAGGTCGGTCAGCTAAATACTTCTTGAAATATCATGTACGTTATGTGGAAATGTGTTGTTTAGGGAACAATGACTTAAAAATTTTAGCGTGTCATAATTATTTCATAAACATATAATGAAATTTCACTCTTGATGTAAATAGAATTCGTTTCTGTCACTCGTTTCAAGGTAGCTGGCGAAGTGGATCTTTCATCTTAAAGCGAGAAACCACTGTGATGCAAATTATCGAAGAGTCGGTTCGACTCTATCCTCCGCGACCGTCATCCGCCATTCTCTTTTGCCTCGGAGGATTAAGTCCTTAAAACCTTATCTTCGGGAAACACGACTCGCCGTTCCGACGTCGGGATCGTACTTACTGGAAGGTCTGAAAATAATTCGTCGCTGCTCCGATGTTCCACTCTGGGTCAAAATTCACTCTCAGCGTGTCAAAATTAATTATTCGTTGGCTTCAAGTTAGACACGTTTAACTCCATACGGTCAAAAGTTTTGTAGACGTGAAGTTTCGCAGTTTTAATTTATAAGTCACTCTACCTATTTTTATACTCGATAAAAGAATTGGTAACGAATGAATTACGTCGGTAGAATAGTTACAATACGAATGGTGATGGTAATTATCAATATCAAATAAAGAAAATGAATTTAACTCCTTAATTGTAGGTGAATTAAAATCAATGCTTTTAAACCCTGGACACTTGTATTTTCAATATTTTTGATTGCCAATTGATTTAATTGAAATATTATTTCATATTTCATGAATGAAATAAAATATTTCCGATAATGGAAATGTAACAATTATTAATGCCACTTTGTGAAATATGAGTGTATTTAAAAAAATTTATTTTTTTGTTTGTTTCAGGTGAGCTATGATCATGAAACTCATAAAAATCGAGTTACCCGTTTTAGCACGTAAGTTATTGATTTGAATGTTTTTGAATATTTTTTTATGTAAATTGAATGCTTTCACACATACCCATCGTATCGACCGGACTCAGTCTTCCTGTGTTTTATTAAAAATCGAAGGAGCGAGAAGAAAGTCTCCATCGATTTTCCAGCAGGGTGGTTGCGTCGTTTGCGGTAGACGTGCAACGAGGAACCATTAAAGCCAAGTCCGCGGGTGCAAGCGTTGATTGTCATCGGGTGTTTTACGAAGCGCCGCGTTCCCGGCTCTTGTTCGTTCATGGGATTGATATGGGGAATAGGGGGCCCCGTCGTTACGGCCGATTTTATCACGGTCGTCGTGCTCGGAACGCGGTTCGTTTCCCCCCTGGAATACGAGTCAACGGGTGTGCCGCGCTGTTCGGCAGAAACCGTATTACGGTCGAACGACGCCGCGCGATCGATACGATTCACGCCAGTTAAGTTTAATCCACTGATCGATTTTCCTTTTATTTTTTCCTCTTCCTCTTTTTCCTCGCCGTGTTTTGCACAACTCGAAATTTCCGCCGTCGCTCCGTGAAACAATTAACCACGGCGCGAAATAGGAGCGACGATTCATCGTTTCCGTTGTGAAACGGACAAAAGGGGTCAAATATTTTGGGAAGATTTGGAAATAAAATCCACGTAATCCATCGTCCCCCTCCGAAAGATTATCGAGCTGGTAACGGAGCAAATAACTTTATCCGTTCTACCGTATTACGAAATGTCACTACCTCGCGAGCTTCACAAAAAAAAATATTCTATACCGATCTTCGGAGCCACATCATTTTATCTCGATATTAATCGATACAAAGTTTATCGACACAACAAGAAATATCAAGGAATGCACCGCACCAACGTTAATAACAACTTATTTCACCTCCTTATCAAGCCTCCAAAACCCAGCGCTTGCGAATCGATACGCATCGGTACTAATGAGCGCCTAATTGATTCCGACCCATCCCTGCCTCGAACGACTCAAAGCATCCTCGTCTTGGATTATGTATTTCTCTTTTTTCGCTCATATGTCGAACTTCACCGAACGCCGACGGAATCGGACAATATTCGGCGGCGCTTTTCGTGCCGCGACAGTTATTGTTTTTTAATTGAAGGCACCGCGCGCGCGCACACGCTGCCAAGGTCTCCTGGTCCGCGTGAAAGGCGGCACCACTACCACGCTGAGCCGCGTCGTCTGTAAAAAAGTTGGCTTGGAAATTTTTTCAATTAAAAACCGTCGGCGCGTACCGTCCAACGAGCTTCAGCGACGGGCAGAAAGCGGCACGGTGGCGCTCAGGGTCCGACGGGAGGGGTTAGTTTTAATTACTGTAGCATCGTTACGCATCCCCCGCTTCGGTAAGACCGAGCTAGAAAAATTCTGGCGGCAGCTGCGATTGTCCGCTGCCGCCGTCACGCGTCCCCCCTGTATAACGTAAGGAGATGAACACGCTCCAGAAATGAATTAGGTGACGGACATTTTCCGGTTCGGTTCTCCCGTTTCTCGTTTCGAAGTTGGCGTTGGTAGAACTGAAGTTTGTCCAACAGACGTCTTGTTTGGAATAGACTGTATGCTTGAATTTGTGATTCCTCCTCCATTGTTGAGATCGAGAACTTTGCAAAATTTTAGGAACAGGAAGAAACTACAAATTCTGTCAAAATCTCGGATTTGTTGAAGGTATTTCTGGCTGTTAATCAAAATTGACGATTCGTAGTCATCCGTAGAGTTTAGGTGAGACCTTGAAATGGGTCAATAGTCATTTCGTAAAATGGCGTTCAGACACCAGAAGATATTCAATCGGCACGACGAACTTCATGATAAAAAACGAAATTAGGCGGGAATGCAGTTATATCGCTTCTTTTGTCTCTGCAGCAATGCTCTTTCATTGCAGCGAAGGCGTCGCGAATGAAAAACAAGGAAAATTGAGTTTCCGTTAACTCGGTTAGAGAACATTCTGCTTCTGCAGTCAGTTCTATTTGGAAGTTCTCCATTGTTCACGAAGCCAGTTATTCTCGCGTTCTGATGGTTAATCGTTGGAAGTAAACAGTTGCAAAGGGAAGGACATCGTCCTTTTTGTTATTGAGGAATAGTCACGTTAAAATAACTTATTAAATATAAACTTATTAAACCTCTTCAAAGGAGGATCACGTGAACAATTTTGTGTGCTTTTATCTAATAAAAAGTACATGTTTAGAAGCTTTTCGAGCTCTCTGTACATTACATACATATATCGACGTCACGCGTAACACTTCGCATCCGACTGCAGCATAATGCAGCTGCACATTGCAGCGGGACTGGTTTACGATGTAACCAACCTAGTGCTTCGGTGTTCTCGTTTGCCGCTGTGCCTGTCACTAATCAGTGCAACGGCCCATCGTGTAACTCGCATTGTACATACACGTTTGTCTAATATTCGCTGGCGACGCGATACAGAAGCGCATTCGATCGCTCGTAATTAATTCAAATTTAACGCCTCGCTATTTCTGGCATTAATTACGTTTCGTTCAAATCTGATGGGAACCGCGCAAATGTCCTCTAATCTTACAGTGGCTGATCAAATTACTAAATCCGGTCACGGTAATAGAAGATTTTTCTATTTTCAACGGGCTGTGCCGGAGTTAGCACGAGTATTCCTGTTTCTAAAATGTTTAAATTGGTATCGAGTGGTCAATTTTATTTTAAGGTTCGTGAAATTTGTACACGATACTAAAAATATGTTAGACTTCCTTTATAACTAAAAATGCCCGTTTGCGGACATTAACATAATCGAGATAGCGTATCGTTGGAAGCGGCGATCGGGGCAGGTCTCTGTCGCGGGACGTGCTTCTGAAAATGTTTAGCCACGGATTCGAGCGCGAGGGCTGGCGAGGAGGAACGCGAGAGAATACAGGCGCGGAGCGTATATTTATAGCGAGTAACGGAGGTCGTCACGTGGGAATAGACGCCCGGCGTCCATTGACGCGATAAATGTCGTCGTCAGCCATTAACGACGCTCGCCTTGCCTCATAATCAATGGAAGCTATCCGCCACCCCCCTCTCTCTCTTCTCTCGATCTCGCTCCCCCTCCCTCTCTCCTCGACCTGTCCCCACGGTTTCCACCGAGTCGAGCTCGACAAATTAATTTTCTCCGTTTTTCTGCCTTCCAATTATCGCGCTGCCATCGGATCACGTTGTCCTCCTTGGAGGTAGAGGGCAGACTCGATCCTGAGTATTAACGGATCCGCTCCGCGACACTTCGAGGCGGAGACAGCCGTGTCTGTTTACGTCCTGACGCGACATTTTAGCTGAGCGATGCACGTGTAGCGCGCAAGTAGAACGAACCGGTTCCTAGCTAGACACGGGAACATCGAGTAGGCATCAACGATCCCTGCGTGCACTGTGTGTAAAACCATCTCAACATTTTAGAGGGCTATTCAGAGATTTGATTTTCCACGAAGAATATAGCACAGAATTTGCTTTGATTCGTGTTGTATTCGCACATGAAGATAAGTAAGGAACATTACAAAACACGATAATTTAATATTAGAGTGGAAAATTGTAAGGTCGATACGAGTCAGTTGAAAATCGCGCTGAATAACGAACCATCGCAGCAAGTGCAAAAAGCAACCAAGCGAATGGAATGTCAAAACTGACAAATAAGCTTCCAATGTACTACCCAATAAATTGTATTCACCTCTGCCATTTCAAGCCTCGTATGAAACGATTAACAACATATATCTGAATCGCCAGTATCCGCGTAATACGCTATTACTCATGCACTGCGTGAGCCACGTTAGCTCACCTGCACCCCGACCATTACCTACTCGTCAGACACCTGCAACAACTTGATAACCAGGCTTCGGACAATCCAATGATTTCTAGTCCACTTTCAAGGTACAGCAACTCGCGTAGCAGTTGCTCGCGCGATTGGAGTCTGTTTTAAGGATCGTTCTTGCGCGTGTGCATATCCGGTTGTCTATGCAAGGACATTCTATTCGATACGATAGGTTTTCAGTATAAATTAGTAGGAATTTTGCTTGACGAAGGGTGAAATTAGGTTGTAGGAAGAAGCAACGGGTAACAGAATTTACCGAGTGAATTTTCTGATTTTTATATATTAGATTGATATGTTATTTCAATTTACAACAATGTACAATATTTCAATGTACAATGGATGCACATGTCACTTTCTACACGCCATAGTGTAATATTTAAAAATCAAAATCCCAGTGTCACGGAACAAGAGTTTCCACCTCGGCGGGGTATTCTTTAAAATCCGAACGTCTACGAGCAATTTGTTCCACCCTGGCGTATTTTACATGCCCTTTAACCGCGGTCGTGAGTGTCCGCCTAACGAGGCCGTCCAATCCGGATACGTATCTCGGGGATCGTTCGAAATCGGCCCCCGCTCGAAAGCCAAGGGACCGACGGCATTACAGGCGCCGAGAGGACTCCGACTCGCATCCGCCGTTAACAAGATAATAACCGCGCGATTACACGTTTAATTCTCCGTGCTTAAGATGCGTGCCGGCGATAAGAAGTGACAAATATTGCCCATAACCTCGACATAACAGCCGCCCACCGTGCTGACAACCCGAGCACCGGCGTGATAAAACGAGGCTGAGAGTGAAACCGAGACGGCGGGAGAGGCGGGGACAAAAAAAGAAAAGAGACGGACACGTGTGCATTCGTGCATGCATACGAAAGAGAGAACGAAACGCGATGGAGAAGGAGAGGAAAAGTGGAACCTGTTCCGCCATTCAGAGGTGCACCAGCTCCTGGAGATCGTTCTTCGATCGTACGCGCTACCTGGCGCGATTAAAGGATACCGTATTGAGATGGGAGAACCAGATTCTGATTGGAACCGAGACCCAGGGCGTGCGTGGATCGCTTTATTCAGAATTTCTCGGACCCACTGGCTTACTCCGTACGCGGATAGAGTGGAATTGATTCCTTTTGGCGGTCGTACCTATAGGGGAGCAATCGTCGGAATGTTTGGCGTCTATGTTTGGTTTTACTTCGTCGGAGATCGAACGGAACTATCCAGTTTGCGGATAAAACGAATTCATTTCTTTCGCTTTGGATTTCCTCGAGCCATCTGCTGGGGTTTAGGCAAACCGATACTTGTCGTGTGTGGATTATAGAAGGGGCACGTATGTGTATCTAAATGTGGAATATCGGAGTTTATATCTACGTGGATTTTATAAAAATTGGAATTGTTGAAGACATTGATTTATTGACCAGCTATTATACAGGACGTGACAAGGAATTTGGTTCGAGGTGAAATGAATTCATTTTTGGTTACGTATTCTTAAAATAGTCCGTCTGAAAAATATTATGCCGAAGGGATTATGGTGAAGTTCAAACAAATCACACGATGACGCTTCGGGTAGAAATTATTTCGCGAAATCTAAGAATAAGGTTATCATTGGAATTCTTATTTAAATAGCACTTGACTCCGCGACATTTATATCACAGTCTATGCATAATGCAACAGAAGTGTTTGAATGCCCTAAAAATATCTTTCACCGTTTCGTTGAGTTCCATCCAATCGTCAAAGATAGAACGTATTGGTAAACGTTCCTGACATGTTGCGAGTAGTCATCTCTGACGTATGCAGTTCCTAATAAATTTGTCTGGCAAACGGGTGAACGACCTATTCATTTTAGAGTCCTCGTTTCGTGAATATTCGACTTCGTAAATAAATGGAGATTGTGTATGTACGGGAAACGTAAATAATTTTATCACGAGACCTAAAATTACTCCCTTGTCCCTGATATCTAAAAGGACCATTGGAATATTCCGGCATGTTTTTCTGTCTCTCGACGTTTCTGTTAACCATTAGTCGTACAGTTGCATTATCTCGTCGAATGAATATAATTAATATTTAAACATAATTTTAAAATTGTAAGTTCGTTGCAAAGCATATAAACAACGAGGATGAGTCTTTAAAATAAAATAAATCACAATTCTGTCCCGTTTCGTTTAAATGACTAAAAATTACAAACATCAATGTCCTGTATTTTCGAGACAAATTCGAAACCAGCAAAGTGATCGCTTAAACCCGCCCTGTTTTCCAGAAACTACGTTACATTTGAAGTTTAGTAAAATCCCTCGCCTGGAAGGCGAAAAGTAATCGATTTAGAAAGCAAGTGTACCGAGGTGCGTTAGAACGCGAATGGTTTCTTTTCAAATCGTCAGGACGAGGTCGTGTATCAGGCCCGCGTAAGAAATTCAAGCGAAGCGTGAAGCATGCGCGAGGAAATTAACAACTTAACTTGGTTATCCAAGAAGAGCCCGTGGTACTCCCTTGGAAGCACCGCGTTAGCGCGAGCTCGACCCGGAAATTCGTCGAACCACGACGATGGAACTTAACCCATTATATCTCCCCGCCCCCCGTTCCCATACTCCACGCTATCCATACTATCTGCGTCGTTATTCCCCTTACGTTGTAATCTTTCACTAGGGAATCGCTGACTCGACTTATGTGCATGCGATTCCCGCTTCAACTCGAATTACGGCTACCTGTATCTTCGCGGTGCTCGCTGGAAAAGTCTTTCG
Source organism: Hylaeus volcanicus (assembly GCF_026283585.1). Taxonomy (NCBI): domain Eukaryota; kingdom Metazoa; phylum Arthropoda; class Insecta; order Hymenoptera; family Colletidae; genus Hylaeus; species Hylaeus volcanicus. The sequence goes on along the minus strand of NC_071978.1, from coordinate 27,211,991 downwards.
CGTGAAGTTTGTCGTATCCTGTCGAAGTTGCGCTGCTAACGATAAATCCTGGAAACCATGAACGTGTATCGAACGCGGCATTCGGTTTTCCATTAATATCGTTTCGCTACGGAAATTTCTGCCGATATAATTCCCGACGGTACGTCGCTAACATAATTTCTATTTATTGATATTGCTTCTGTGCTCGCGCGCTAACTTCGCCCGGGTTTCCGCGAGTTTCGCGGTGTCCTACGTCTGCAGAAACTATGTTCTAGTTAGAAAAGTAACCTATCGTACGTTTGCTTCCGCGTAGATAGTTTGACTTGGACTTGTGCGAATATTCTACTCGTGGTTAGGTTGCTTCAATTTTTGTCCCTATAAGTAGCATATTGTTCTCGCTCCTGCCTCGTTCCGATCGCTTTGAGCTTTACTAACAATTATGGAGATTCGTGTTTTCTTGGACGGGTAGTTTGTATCATCCTTTTTGCAGAACACGTGTCGTAGTTTAGGAAATGGTAGTCATTAACAGGATATAGCAGGATGCTACATCGTATTTAACAGAATCGACCTCCAGCCAGCAGTTAGCTTCCAATGGTGTGTTAGCCTCTATTTGAAGATTCAGGAGAGGGGATAAACCCAATCTCTCGTACATGCCTCGTTCGACTGGACACTATCGGAGTATGTTTTCCAACGGGTAACTACGAATTAGGTGACCTATTAGAAGATGGACGAGTAAACCGCGATATAAAGTCTATTTGTGTGTTATCTAGCTCCTATATAATTTTCTAAATTTATATTATAGAGACAGTGCCATTCGGAATCGAAGGTGGGAGAGTTTTGGTGTATCCGAGATAGGAATATTTGCGACGTCTCCGCGAATACAGCTATTAACGGAATTAAACCGTAACGCTTGTTCGTTTGTTGGGTGTTCTTGGCAAACAAGGAAGCGGCCCAACCCTTTGCCGCCAATAGGTCCGGGCGGTAGTTTAAATTTAATCGAGTGCTGTTTAGCACGCTGACGACAAAGCTCGGGTCAAACCTCAGGCATCTTTGTGTTAGCGATCATCGGTTTATAGCAGCCGCGCAACATGGCCACGCGTTCAATTCCACCTGACTTCGCGACGATCGAAGGCGAACTGCGGTGAGACTCGGCACGCTCGGCACGAGTTTAATTCACCTGGAGTAAACTACGGCGACCATTGTCCATTATCCCCCGTCCTTTGTCCTGGTCGCTGCGTTGACGATAGCTGGAGCTCAGGTACCCAACGGTAATACGCTTCAATGAACCTTGCGCGACGTCCCCGATAACGCTGAAACGACGAGGCGATCCGCCTATCATACGGCCGACGTGTTCCTACTGCCGAGTTCACTATTCAAATTTAATTCTCTCATTGCCATGCTTTCGTTCGAATATCCCATTCGACGTAGGCTGTCGCCTAGCACCTTTGCTTATAGAGAGTATTTCGGATCGGTAAAGGGTCACAGTTTGCAACTGAGAAGTTTTATCCATGTTTGTTTCACTTTCCATTTGTATCTTCGTGTCATAAACAGAAGGAATAAGGCTAATGTCTTCCTTAAAAGAAAAACCAACATCTAAGATTATATTTTCCACGTACATTTTGATTTTTTTTAGGTGAAACATGAGTTTATCGTCAATATTTGTCATCGGATAATTACCAGATGTCTGGTCGGACGTGCTCCTACCACAAACTTGTTCTAATTAAATTAAATGTATGTTCGAACCCATACCATGGGTATCTTAATTGAGTTTTCCCTCAAGCGTATTGAATACCGTTAATATTTTAATTATGATATACCTGTGGTTCTGTCTACATGACAGTTCATGGTCGCGGTAAATCCGATAGAACCTCAACGGTGACATTAAAGTCAATTAATCCCACAATCGCCAAACACACCCGTCTCTTTTTCCCGAGAGTCCCGAATGAAACGTAATTTTCCCAGAAGCGGTTAACACCGATACGTAATTATCAAAAGTGTCGCGTTTCGGCCTTACCGCGCCGCGAAATTAAATTAAACGCATCCAGCGGACGATTAATGGGAGCAGACCCTCGTGGCGATTGAAACCGTCCATGCACCGACGTAACGAATGTCAAAAGTTGGGGACACGTTTCTAGAAGACATTAAAAATAAAACTTTATCGTCGGACGTTACACAAATGAAATTTCATCCAAATAAAAATAAGCATTTTGGCCAGCTCCTAGAGATTCCCAAACATCTATTCCTATCTCGATCCCACGTTTTTCGCGAGTTATCGAATACCAGCTGCCTCGACGCGATTCGAGAACAAGGTCGTCCCGGTTGCTATCGCGGTAAAACAGTAGTCATTTCGCGGAATCTCGGCGAATCGTAATAACAGCGAGTCAGCCTCGAGCGCATAAGAGGCGAAATGCAGTGGCGCATAGCGCGGCGACTCGCGGAGCGTGGCGATGGCGGATTCGGGACAAAAATCCGCGGTAAGCGGCAATAAAGTGTTACGCGGCGCATCAACTCGCGACGACTAATTGCCGCAACCAGCAATAATCGGCCGCCACCGAGCACGCGGCCAGCAATTATTTTTACGACAACGATGATATTGTCCATTTATTTACCGTAGCACGCCGCAACGCCCGAGCACCGAACTCGCTGCCAATAACGCGTTTACCCGCGGCGATGCTAACGCTCCTATAAATTCCTGATATTTGCTGGCCCGTGGACGGCTCTATTCCATTTCTTGCCAGCCCCCTGTCGATTTGTCGCGCTGATTTTTGCGATGCCTCGACCGGAAGCTGTGCCCATTGCGAGAGGGTCTCTTTGTAGATGGATGGAGACCTCGATTATGATTGTGGTTTATTAGCAGTGGGACGATGGAGGCCGTGGACTTTATTGTACCGATGGAGGCAAATAACTTTTTAAATATCGCGCATCCGCGACTCCGCGTACGTTGGCGACCGTGACAACAGGAGAGCGACGGTCGCGTCGCGATTCCCCGCAAAGGACACGCAAGAACTTGATAGAAATAATTACGGTGGAAGCGTGGGCGTGGACTAGAAAATTGCAGAGGGACGCTTATTAAGCATGCAGAAGGGAAGAAGCCTTGCGCACACGTCGCGGAAGGACCACCGGGCGAAGAAATAGAAGAAACGAACGCGATGATTGCGGTTTTCGTTCCTTTCACGACGGCCTCGTTGTTTTCCCTACTCCCTCTACCTTTTCCTCTCGTTCCCCTTTTTTTCCTCTCCCCGTCTCGGTCTGTTTAGCCATTGTATTTTCGTGTTCTTTGTGTCTGTCGCATTTTTCTCTCTGTCCCACCATTGTCCAAAGCCGTCGTTGCCCAGGTTTAGATTTATGGCGCGTTATTACATGTCGCGATTCGTTTTACCGCGCCGCTTTGTTGGGCAAACAGTTCGGATAAAGAGACGAATATTCTGGCCGGCTCGATGCATAATTCTCGTTCCCCGTCCGACATAATTCTGAACACGTTTAATTGGCTGTCGCGCGTACCGCGGATGCTTATCCGCGAAAGTTTTCGCGGGGACGTTGTTTCGCCCCTCGCGGACGAAGGATGGAAAAAGTTGCCCGCAACCCCGTGTTTCGACCGCGGATACACCGCGTCGCGTAATTATAGCGCGACGATTTCGAAACGTTCGGTAAAATAGGCGCGTCGCGGGTCCTGGTGTGGCACAACGATTAGTCAAAATCAAAAAATAACTTTGCCGCCTCGATGCGCTCTCCTGGCAGCGACGGAGCTGTGTCGAAATTCAGGTCTGCCGTTCAACGTGTCGATTATTCACGATTGTTTGTTTAACAAAAAATGTTGACATTATTTTCGTAAAGCAAAATTGATTTTTTAACGAGTTATAGCACTTAGAAGTCCTTGGTACGCAATGGGTTAAATTACGGAATTAATGCTTCGAACATTTCTCCATGGGAAGGGACATTTTTCGACTAGCAAGCAATGGAGAATGGTCCAGCGCGTATCCTGTTTATTGATAATGTATTTGTTGCATATAAATACAGGTAACCGCGTTTCGTTCTGTTTGTGTTTACTTTCATACGCGCTGCGGTTGCGTGTAATATGCGATGCTGAAACGTCCATGTCCGAAGCGTGTGATTGCAATAAAGTTGGAAATATTATTTTTGTTACGAACCCACCGATCCGACGTGTCAGCCAGTAACACTCGATACGCTGATGCTGTTTAAAATTCCATTTGTTCGCGGCCGTCGATGATATCGCAATTTTTATTTCAATTTGTTAAATGTTCGCGAGAAATTTCGAATGAAAATTTAATACTGCTGTGGAATTATTATACATTCCAGCGAATGACAGATCATCCGCACGTACGTGGTGCGAGCAGAGTTTGGTTGTAGCTTCGTTCGAGGTGGTGGTTTTATTAAATTTTATTTTGTTGGTTATAAATACGCGTAGCTGCGTAATTTAATGGACTCATGGATTCGGAAAAAGAATAGTTGAGATTTTGGCTAAAAATACTTAATAATTTATATTATATTACAAGAAGGATCCATTTGTTTGAAAATCAAAGGGTGCACGAAACTTTTCAGCATCACACACAGATGATTTTGTCAACCATTCCTAGAAACATTCTTCAACGATCTCTATTATAGATTTAGACTGCGATCAAGGAACAGCATACCAAATTTCTAAACGAATTATTTCAAGGTTACTCGGCCCTCCTTTGTGAATTAAAGTCACTCGAAAACGAACACTGGCGATTGTTTCGTGCGTTCGAAACACGAGGGCACTGCACGCAATTAATCCGTTCCACGGCGGAAGGCACGTATTTACGGACAAAAATGAAACGAAACGGGCGAGGGAAGGGAGAAGGGAGCGGGACATTTTTTTAAAAGCACCGAAACAACGCGTTTGGAGCAGTCGTTCGGAACGAAAACGAGGATCGACGGCGGACTGCAGGCGCGGCGCTGTTTAAACAGTGGCCGGCGCTATTTGCATGTAATTACCGGGCTGGCGATTTAACATTAGCAACGCTGCATTTATACAACACTGTGCCCCCGTTGCGCCATTCGTTACGCTTCCGTCGCGTTCCGTTGCGTACCATTCCGCCTCGTTCCGCGCTGTCCTCGAAGAGCCGCGGTAATTGTCGCTACGTATCCGACGTCCAGAGATTTTAGAGATCCCCGTTGTACCTCGCTTTCAGCGGAGCTCATTTTCCAACAACGAGTTCTGGCGGGTTTTTTTTTCTCCTGTCGTCGAATTGTCCGACGTTCATTGCTTTCATTCATGGAGGCGGTAATGCGAATTTTAGAATGGATTTCGTTTGATTCTGTACGCGAGGCATGAGTGCCATTTAATCCTGTGGCTGGGGAAAGTATAGTGGAATGCATATCGAATTACAGTTGGTATTGTTTACAAAGTAAATTATGCGAGTATCGCCTTATTTTATTATAGAGATCTACAGCCATTTCTAAAACAGCATTCAGTACTGCAGTTTTCGGAAAGCATCCAACATTTTTCCCGTTTTTGTAAAAAGCACTTTTTCAGGATGATTTTTTCCTTTCAGTTGCTTTGACAAGTGGGTCAAAAGTCACTTTACAAACGGATAGCATCACGTGAAGCATGAACACGAAAGAAAAGTAATACTGAAATGCGAGACAGAATGGCGTCCGCATTCGAATGTGAAACTTTTGAGGTCATTATTTCGTTTGAAAAGCGAATGAAACTTGTCAACTGTATCCGATGTTCAATTTGTTCCTTTCACCGTATTTTTCTTTTCAAAAATACACTTAAACGTTACGTACTCATACGGATATCGATACGATCTATTAATATTATCAACTGATTCACCGCATTCGAGAGATCGCAGTGAAATTTTCGAATTCCGAATACGTTTACGCTCGATTCGACCACGTTCAGTGGCGAATACAGAAACCCTGTTCTTTGGTGGTGACAAATTAAAAAAATTCAAAACTTTTCGTTTTGCATAGACGGGTCGCGTTTCTTCGTGTTCGCTGAAAACGATCAATTTATTGATGTTAATAGAAAAGAGCATCGATCGCTGTTTACATAAATTATTTTCGTCCTGAAAGCTTTTCACCGTTGCTTTTCGATTTATATAGAGTTAAAAATGAAACATACTGCTAGTGGAAGCGCGCTATAATAATTAATTAATCTAGCAAGATAGTATATGTCTCAATAAATCTGAAGGCATTTGAAAACATACTCTGGAAAGGTTTGATGGAACAGTATGTTACTCGTTACCGAATCTATCAAATCTATCAAATTGTGGGTCTGGGTAACGAAGTACAAACGACCAGTTTCTCAATTCTTCAAAATACCTTTCTCAGAACCTCTCGGTGTAACAGTGTGGGATCCCAAAACAATACTGTCTACGGTGAATTAAAGTGCTCCATACAGAGTTCGGGGTATAGTTGGAGTAGCTCTCTGCCCCAATGAATTTTCCAACGCCAGAATGAAACGTTAAAGCGAAAGGAACGCTGCTGACCAGTTTCTCTAACAATCTCGTCGAGCATGGTTGGCCCGGGTGATTTCACGTTACCGCGCTCCCGCCGCCATTGGCCCGGCTAATTTAAACCGGGGCCACAATTGGTCAATCCGCAGGACGATCTCCCCATTGACCGATGCAGCTGTTATAAGGATCTCAATGAGACGAGCGACGTGGCCAGGTGGCTGGTTCCACTCTCTGTCCATTCTGTCGCGTCTGTCTTTCTCGTTCGCTCTTCTTTCACCTGCGGTTCCTCCGCACCGTCTCCGCGTTCCGATCCCCGCTGGCCAGCGCCTCGTCTCTCAGCGCGCGTATTTATAACTCAAGAATGGCGTGTTCGTGCGGGAATCGGCAACATTTCTGCACGGACCCGACTGTTTCGGCTCTGAATTGACCCCGAGCTCCCGTTGACGGAATTACGACGACCACAATACTCCTCGACGGAATGTTTACGTCGCGTCAGCTGCACCCCTCTTAAAGCAGTACTGATCGCGGGGAGTGTCGCGATCGAGACCTCTTGACCCCACAGTGTCACCCTTGTCGAGCGAGACTCGATAGAAATGCACTGAAATCAGAAAATCTGGTTTGCAAAGACTTAATGCATATAAAATTAAAAATATCTTCCTCTCAAAATATCCATCGAATCCATTCCCCGTAAGAAATTTTCAAATGAAAAAAGCTTCAACTCGAATAATGCACATGCAGTCGTTCCCCCCCGTGTGCCACAAAAGAAACGTTTTTTCCCCTTCAGACGGACATTTTCACTCGGCTGAAAAATTCACGAAAGTTTTTGTTGTGTCGGGATTGAATGCAATGGCGAATAACAAAGTGCAAGCTAGATTCTGTTTTTCCCCGTCGCGACCGAGTGATTTTTCCGACGTCTGAGTGCCTCGACGGAATGTACCTGCGTTCCGTAACCTCCTCCGAAAGAAATGTAATAAATTCGCAGAATTTAGGCGGCCGCGGCGAAAAATGTTCCCCGCTATGTCTGAACACGTGACACGCGAGGCATGAATATTTCGCGCGAGGCGTTCACCGCGATTGCTTTTAGAACAATGAGCACTTACGTTTTCCGTTATGAATTGGTTGGTACGCTAAGAGACCCGTCGCACGACACGTATTTCATTCTCGCAGCCCGGACTCTTATTTACGGGTAGCTCGCGAAGCCTTGTTAGGGGACGAAGTGGGTAGCTTTCATCGGTAATCTTCGCAACAGCGATTAATCCTTTACGGATTTCCTACGCCGTTAAGATTGTATCGAGGAAAAAGGAGACTCCAGCTGGCGAAATCAATTTTCATACCAGGACATAAAGAACAGCAGGGATCTCAGCGGCAGTCTAACACGACAGATTGCGACCAGGGGATGCAAGGGTTATGGGAAGCGTGTTGTTTTTGCCGTGGCGAAGTCGGAGGGTGGCGGCCGTGTAATTTCTGCGGAGGTAATAAAACTCAGACTCGCGGGGGAATAACAACAGCTAAACTATTCGCAACGAGGTACAATCCTCTTCGGAGGACCTATAAGAGCGTACGCGGCCACGTTATTTGCGTAAATTAAGAAGCGAATGCGTACAGGCTCGAATGCATGTCGGGGCTCCTGAAAGAATAAATTGCATACGCCGGGCTGTAAATCTGGGCTGCGAGTACCGTTCTCTCAAGGTGACGTTAACCTGAAAATAATACGACCTGTGGAAAAATGCAGTGGGAGAGAATTGCAATAAAAACACGCTACTTTGCAACAGAAATCTATCCGTATGCCTGCTTTCAACGGAGTATCCCGTGGTAAAATCGCAATTTATATTTTTCACCTTGTTTGCTTTGTACTTGGTTTTAACTCATTTACTGCCAGGCAAATTTAGAGTCTTGGGTGCCAAGATATACTTAATATGTTATAACCGTATCAGCTATATCGAGTGTTTATTCGTCCTTTCTAATAATTCCTAACTCAAACGTACTCGAGTATATCTCGTAGTTGGCAGTGAATAGGTTAAGGAGCATCAAGTGGTAAAGCGCAAAGGGTTAATTACTTATAGAAATAATTCTTCCACGAAAAAATCGATCGCGTAGCGAAAATTTGAACGAGGGAGCGAGAACAGGGGAACGCAGGGCGAATGGGCGAATGACAAATGTCAGGAACGAGGGGCTGCGAGCGCGATAAAAAACGTTTCCACCGACAGTCTGTAAATCGAATATTACGCGACGAGCGGTTCCGGGCGTGCCCGTTCCCCGTCAATGACCATTCTTTAATCCCGCGATCGACGTGAAATTATTCAAATCTCGATTTCCGCTTAATTGTCGGGATTTCAATTCGCCGGGCGAATTTGGAAATCGCGGCGTGTAGCGTTCATTCCGCCGGTCTGGACCGTCTACACGGTTCAACGGGATCGAGAGGGCCTGTACATTTCGCCAATCCGATTGCATTTTCGGTGAATCCTTCCGCGATCCTGCCTCAATCTCATCGCGGCCGATGGCTCTCATTCCGCGATTTCCCGCGATCGAACTTGGAGGCGAGAGGCGAGACGCGGGCGTCGAGGGCACGTGTGCGGAAAGCAGATACGAAATTACGGGAATTTAATTAATTCAAAGTTCGCGGCCAGTCGATCCCGCGGCCCCTCCCGATCCCCTCTAATCGCCTGCGCCTCCAAGGAACGATTGTTCTCGGATTAACGCCGGGCACTGTCTTTCGTTAATTGAAACCCGCGGCCCGTCTTAACCAGCCCCCGAAGCTCGCCCCAATTCGAAAGAAGCTGGTCGAAAGATCCCGTTGAGAAAGCGCGAGAGGAAGTGGATCGTGCCGATAAGACCGGCGTTATTTCGCCGCTCGTTGGCGCGCACGTCTCTCGAATCGCTGCGGATCGTCCATTGTTAGCGGTTGGAAATTCGTAAATTTTGGGCTCGCGGCCCGGGAACCATCGAAACGTTCGGTGCTTAAGATTCATGGGAATTGAATGTTTCCGCGGTTTAACGTAGAAGGTAACTGGCTTTAGAAATATTCCCGACCTACCATTCCTATTCACCTAAATGAAAATGTTCATGAATCTATAAATCCTTAAACAATGCAATGTGAAAATCCACGTTGAATTAATTAAAATTAACGACCGGCGATCCGTGTTTCGTTTAGGAATTTTATCCTAGAGTATAGAAAAAAGATTATCGAATCTCGGTCACTCGGTAGTTACATTAAATTACATTTTCCGCGGGAAATTGCGAACGGAAATGAAATTGAATTTATTGTGTCTTGCCGCGTGTAATATATCAAACGGGGCGGGAACGTGCACAGGTGTAACCCAGCGAGAAGCATTAGGGTTGGTAATGGAAATATTTAGTTCGCATTAGCGCGAGTGTTTAGCGAGACGGCTGGGAAATGTAAATTGGGTTTATTTTATGGATTCGAGACGATAAAAAAAAGCTTGTTAAAGTTCTGAAACTACTTGCACTGGTCGAAGAGATTACCGTGCCGATACGTGTAATGATCTCCGTGACGGGGAATTCCACTATTCTTATCTGTACGAAAATTTCTTCACACTCACGAAACTATCCTATATTGTACGTTCGTATGGAGTGTTGAACATAAATCTTGGTGTTCGTTACAAGGAAACCGTGACGTCAACAGTCGATCCCATTCGAATATACACAGCGAGCCTGCTCAAAGTACAAGTTTGAATATCCTACCTGCTCCCTCTAGAGCCATTTAAACGAGATTTACGTACTCTTCTTACATTCGACTGCCTTGAACAGCGGCCTCACTCGTTGCGTAATAAAGTACGTTCTACCTCTGGCACCCGTGCTCTTAGAATACCCGTGGCAGAGGCCATCGATAAATCAAGCTGGAATTCGTATATTAAGTGAAGCCGAGTTCGTGCGTTACAACGGCCCCTGCAATTAGAACGCGCACTTATTAGAATGCGAGAACGCGAGCCCGGAATAAAAGGCAGCGTTTCTATGGAACGGTCTCGTGTCCGATGACGCGTTACGTAAGGGATTTGGCAGGTTTCCTTTATCCAGAGTTAGGCAAACTTGAGAGATAACGAGAAATAAACGTGTCAAGTCGTCGAAAAAGTAAAATAAGGAATATTTGAACGAGGTAGATATCAAACTTTTTTTCTTTTCAAATCTTTTCAAATTGGTTTCATAGCTTCCTAACTTGAACTCGTTAAGATCCCGATCCTTGTCAGGAGATTCGTCGGAAATCGCGCGTCGTCGAACATTACATTGGTACGAGATTTCTAGCGTACAAAGAACGGACGATTACAATGTGACAGGTGTGCTTTGTCTGCGAGCATCTCCCGGAAGTAACGAGTGATGTCCAGAATAACTCCGCAGGACGTTTAGAGGCCCGAAACGCGCTCATAGCCAGAAACCTTATCCCGATTCGGGTGGGTCGACGTGACGATTGGTCCAGAGCCAAGAACGACGACCCCGACGGGTATCTCGATGTATATCCAGACGAAAACGAAGAAAATTTGATGTCTGGACACCGTAGAAATTTTCCGTCCCTGCCTCTTGATCTTATTTCAGTGGCGTATGCTTTATTTTCGAAATCGTGCCGCGAATAGCGGATTTCGGTTCGGCCACTGGTGTCCGTTCCCCGTGCACCCTTCCCCCCTCCCTAACGGAATTTGGGCGCGAACGTATGTGCGCCTTCCGTCGCATTTCGTCTCTCTACACGCTTAAGGGAGGATTCCAGTCAAACGGATTAAAAAAATCGAATCCTATTTTGTTCCATGAATCAAAAGAACAATATTTTAAGTGAATATTTTACATTAATAATGTTACCGATGAATCAACTTTATTAACGAATTCTTCTATCTACTATAAAAATATATAACGAACACTGTTTCTCGCCACTTTTTTCGTTTCACACGCTCGATTTTGCGATACGCGGACGTTGCACAGAACCAGGTCAAGAATTCCTTATTCCTCGAGTGCCTGATTACAGTTCTCGTAAGACGGCTGCGGGATCGAAATGATCGACACTCACACCTGCAACCCTTCTGCGCGACTAGGACGCGTCACCATTGCTTTGTCGTCGGGGATGGGAATTAAAGTCACGAGGATAAGGGATCTCTTCACTTCAGCGTTTCAAAAGATGGGTCATGCTTGAGAAACTTTTTTCGGGAGAGCACGTTGCTACTTCAAAGTTCAAGTATTAAAATCAATTTTAATTAACCCTTATTGAAACACATTTTTATACGTTCGTTTTACAGGAATATATTAATTCTAATTCTTACAACATTTATAATTCTCGCTAATTTAGAGATCATAGATCACAAGCAACCAATGAGAAATAGATAAACCGAGGAAACCCCTTCTGGTTTCGTCCTTATCGCTCTCGACGCCCTATTATTCCCATCCGTGATACAAATGTCGTCGGCGTGTCGTTGAGCGTAATCGCGTCGAGCGATTAATAACGACGAGGAGTCACTGGTCGTTTCGCAGAATGGAGGGTGGAAAGGGAACAGCAGCGAAATGGAGAAGGGAGAAGTTAAGGGTGAAGTGGCGGAAAGTGCCTCGAAGGTTGTAAGCGAGGGGATCGAAACGGTTAGGCGAGGAAGGGGACAAGGGGAAAAATCAGCAGCGACGATCTTGGGAGTCCCTTCGAAAGGATCGAGCCACGATGCTGGTCACGTGCGCTCGCGGGATTAGGTTCTGTTTCCGCGAGATGGCCAGCCACGTATTACCTCGCGCAGGAGTTTACATCGCGCGATTACTTTGCGAAGCAGCACCGAATTCCGTTCCTGTCGTCTCCACGATCCTCTCGGCAAGAATGAGGGTCGTATCCCTGCTTTACGCAACCCTTATTGAAATACATTAAATAGACCCGAAAGAGAATTAGGTTCGCCGATTGTTGGTTAAACCCTTTCTGTTTCGCTGTATCACGTTGAAAATTAATTTAACGACTTTAATAAACGAAGACTCGAACAAAAGTGTTGCTGCTCGGCAGTAGCTCCTGTAATAAAAGCTCAGCAGTGAGCGCAATAAACCGAGAAGTTCTGTGTAAAATTTAATTGAAATAAATGGTATCCCATTATAGTATAATGGTTAGCTGCTCCCTGTTAACAACGTAAAGTATCTTCAAGAGAAAATGGTTTCTCCGAAAATTTATGTCCGTGTGCGTGTACATGTTTACGCACAATGTACATTTTCCTAAATATGATACTTTCCTCGTACGCTACAAAAATCTCGGTTTACAAGCGACTACAGCTACATTTAAATAAACGTATCCTTATCTTGCTCTTGGTATTTTCTATCGTATTCGAGCTTCTCTGGATACGCATTTTCCATCATTTCGTCAAGTCTCTTTCCTTCGTGAAAGTTGATGGAAATATTGGCGCGAGATAGGTGAATTTTATCGCCTGTTTGGCGAATCTGGGCGACAGGAAGCCTTTTATCAGAACATCGCGCGAAGAACGCTCCACCGCCAAAACTTTTGCGAGCCGTATCGCTTTACACCTTCTCAAACTTAAAAGATACCAGGTAATATGTCGCGGCGTGCACGAAAAGAAAAGATAAGTCGCTCGTGTGAAGTACTTTCGGCGCGTGCTCAAGGAATTTATTATTAAAAACAAGGGCCCTTCAACAACTATCTTAATTCTCGGTTAACTGCTTCCGCCGCGTTTGCGGTTTCCCAAGCTTCTTGCATCAGATGTGCTTAAACTTCGCCACATCCTTCACTAAGGTATTCGCCAAAGTACTGAAACGTGCCAACGCGAACTTCACGTAGCTGAAGTTTCCTAATACTCGCAACCTTTTTCCATTAGCACGTCCGCGGGACGCTTTATGCTTGTACGCGAATTGGTTCCGATCTTACACTTATTTATTCCCACCACTTCCAAAACGAACAGTTGGAGCGGAGTTCGTGATAAAATTGTAACAATGAAAATAACAAATATTGTGCCTTTTCGAGTTTCGCACTTCCTTTTCACGGCTACTTCCCGTCATTCCTCCACGAAAAAAAAGAACTGTACTCCACGCTTTCGATTTACTTTCTCACGGGGATTTATTTTCGCGGCCATTGTAGTAGTTATTACGTGACACCTCGTATAAATGAAACGCGTTAGCGCGAAAGGAGAATTTTATTCAGCGCGGGGCAGCGAACGCTCTCGTAAAATACAGCCACGTGGAGTAACCGTGTTCCCGATTTAATAGGTTCTGTAAACCAGATAAATTGGACTCTAGCGCGAATGTAAAGGGACGTCCCTAAATTTAGCGACTGAACCCAGCGCGCGCAAAGACCGTGCCGCTTGTTTCCGTCGTTCGCGGAAACTTACGGCCTCTCCCAAAGGAACTTATTAAATTTCATAGAAGTTTTATTCCGCTCCTAGAATACGCCGATCCGACCGTCGAGATAGCGACGCGATCTACGCTCTTGCGGGCGAGTTTTTAAGCGGCCACCGAGATTAAAATGTCCTTCCGCGTCGCATACTTTCGCGGGACTCTGCGGAGAGCAGCGAACCGCGATTAAAAGGCGCTCGAGAAACGAATCTTTATTGTTCCCTCTGGCCGCTGGTGGATTGTTGAACGTATTGACTTACGCTTACGACCCGTAATTGCAGTGTAATGAAGGAAATGATTACACGGTGCGGATAAATCGAGGCTACCTGTATTTCTCATTCTAGGAATGATTGTTATTATGAATTGTGTAGCGTGCAATACTATACTTGTGAATATTCGTGTTCATCGAGAACATTTCCAAGTGTAATATCATTTTGAAAACGACGATTTCTTTCCATGGCGATATTAAAATATTGACGGTGTTCTTAGAGAAAATTATAAAACGAGTTAGGAGCGATACTCATATTTATGAAGCTAATGACTTTATTTTCGAATTTGACCTTACACGTACGATGCTGAATAATTAATTTTCTTTTTGTTTCAGGTGAGCAGTCACAATCCAAACTATTGGAATCACGCTATTTCTTTTAGTTCATATGGTCTTGGAAGATGGTACTCACATATAAGTATGTACTACATATCATGTTTTCTGTAATTATATTTCTCTTCCGAGAAACAATTGTTACGCGTCAAGCAATCCCTGCCGAGTGACAATAAAACTAGTAAAAGCTTAGAAAAGTTCGTCGGATGAAATTCAACGACGATTAAATCGGCTTAAGGAAGAATCCGACGAATCAGTGTGACTCCGTACGTTCTAAATGGCGCGAAATAAAATTAAACCGAACAGAGAGCGGCAAACGGGCGTGGATTGGAGAGGGAATAAACCGAAAGTGGCGCACCGTGGACGCGACGGTTCCTAAGACGGTATCTAAGTGTCTATAAACATCGTGGCAGCGCGGGGCATGACGCGAAATAATTAATTTGCCAACGACCCGGCTCTTCCGTGGAAGTTCGTCGACGAGGCGAAACTAGTCTCCGAATCGTCTACTAATGCTCGGAGTCTCGCGAGTGGCTAATTAGGTATTATAATGGCGTTGAATCGGTATTGAGTCGCGCGACGCGGCGTTAGACACACCGTCGAACGTCGAGACGCGTTGAATAATCCGTCGGGTAGGGAAATAATTAAAGGTGAGATTTTAATCGGCGTAATACACCCGCCTGGCCAGGAATTTTACATCGAATTGACCTGGTTCCAGCCACGGAATCGATACGATCCCATCGACGGGATTCGCGCAATTACAAAAATGCACCGCGGGAAAAGAAGGTTTCATTCGAGCGCGAGGCTTTTCAAACCGGGAGAACCAATGATTTTCCATCAACGGCGCCGGCTACTCCCGTCGAGCTCTGCTATCTTTCCGTGGCCTGGTCGACGTATGTTTACCTGGGGATACCAGGAATCGATTAGTAATTCGAAGGAGCGAACCTTCGGACTAATTTAGCGAATGTAATAACACAACATTCAAAATGTCAACAAACCAGAGCTGTTCGTTAGCCTGTTAGTACTTCGTCGCGACGTTGGCAAAGCTCTTCCCTCGAAGTCAGGATGTCGTACACGCTCGCTCGACAACTTAGACGTAATTTCGTATTAATAAATCCCACCCAATTTCACCGAGACGGGCGCAACAGAGAAATTTTTCGTCTAATCATCCAGCAGACGTCTGTCTCTGGATAGCAGGAAGACGGATTAATTTCCTCCAGCGAGTTCACCTCGTCATGTAAGGAGGATCGAGCCGAGTAACGTTCTCGGATCTATAGAAGTCAGAACTCTTGCGGTACGTGGGATGGCTGGAGGGACGGGAGGCCGGAGGGGTTAAATGCATTCAAAACGACTGTCAGACGCCGGCTCGGAAAGATAGATTGATGAGAGCTGCATTCGCGTGCCGAACTTAAACTCCCTCGTTCGTTTCCACCTCGCTTTCGCCAACGCGGAACAGCCCTACGCGGAATAAAACTTCTCGTCAAGCAACGCTCGATCTGGATTATGTCTGAGGAATTTTCAACGTACCAGAGATCATCTGTGCAATGTCGATTTTCGTTATTTTTTAACATTCCTCCGGTTAGAAGGTAGATCGGTAGGTCTGTAGATGTGTGGCATCGAAATTAAAGCGGCAAGTAGAATTGGGGAAAGGTACTCTAGGGTCCGAATATTAATACGAGTCACTGTATGAATCTTCACGTATTGAAAATTTCTGTAAACTATGAACTTCTAACGTATATTTTGGTCAACCACGACTTCGATCAAAATTTACACAGTGCTCGGAAAGTAGCTACTAAAAAATAATGACGAGCACGCTCGCGGAAAATACGATCCGCGAAGAGTTAACACCTAAATCTTAAAAAAATACAGCGGGAGAAATAAATTAAGTTTGTTTAAGTGCAGAGTAGAGGATCGCCGTTAATGACCATCGCTCTGCGCGAGGAACGGTTCGAGACCCGGATCCGAGCGCGGTTGTCCCGGACGCCGCGAATAAAATCGCTCGAGCGGGTCTTCTTCATTACCGCGGTTCCGTCGGTTCTCCTTTGTCGCGACGGAGCTCCACCGTGGCGAATAAAGGATAACGACGCCCGGCCCGCAAACTCCTCGCGAAAAATCCTCTCGTAAAACGTACGACGGGGCCGGCGCTGATTGAGATCGGTCAGTCATGCGGGACGATTATACGGAGGATCGAGCTTCGACTGCGGGTTTCGGTTCTCTCTCCCGTCGGTTGAAAAATTAAACCGAGCGATTTACCTTGGAATCCTTACCCGTGGAAGCACGAGACACCGAAACGGGCACCCTCCACGACGGAGGGAAGTGCATCGAGTCGTTCGCGGAATAAAGAAGAGACGCTCGCCCCGAGGGTGAAAGAAAAAAGGGCGGGGGCACCGTAGTCGATTCGTTTCCTTTCGCCGCGGTCGATGAGGGTGGCGGTGGTAGATTTATAAGAAGGAAGCCTGCTTGAAATCTCATGCAAATCAATGCAGAGTAGAGGTGCCGAGGCTAGAAGCGACGGGGGCAGAAGGTTGAACGTGTTGTCGATCGTTCTCTGCAGATACACGTAGATACAGCGCGACCTGGAGAACGAACCAGCCAGGCCCGTGGGTGTGTGACTGTATTATATATCCCCTATCGCTGGTTTATGCAGCCATAAATAGCGTTTATACGCTCGGTAAAGTATTCCCGAAGCACCGCCGGGCCTGGCTTCCCGCCTATCCGCTATCTATTCTATTATGCCCCCGACATACTACCTACCTACACCTACCCCAATACCGAGAACACCCTCTCCACCGTAGCCTTCCATCTCCACCTCATTCTTTTATTCCCATTTTAACCCCCTCGCCCCCGACCTTTTCCATCGCCGAATTCCGCCTCTCACGCGACGATGAAGTTCCACTCGATATCTCTCCGTGCCTTGATCCAGCCACGACGGACGGTTTGCATTTCCGGGTGGTGAACCCGTTCGATTTCCAACCAGCGATGGGCTCGTACAAAAGCATCGCTGGCTGGAATTTTTCAAATTTTTCAAATCAAAAGGAAAACGGATACGCGCGCCATGGTAATTCTTTTGCTATTCCTCTTCCTTGAGCGTTCATTCGCTGATTTTAATTAAATGAGTTGTGCATTGATCTTTTCATCGAGTTTATACAGACTGTGAGGTCGATAATCTGTGTGAAAACTATGAGAGCGTAATTTATGAGATACCACCTTCTAAGTTCGAGAACTGTTTCTATCTATTTTTGTTTATTACTTTCGCAAACGTCATCATTCGTATTCGTCTTCGTTCGTCCTCCACTTTAAACGAGACTTGCACAGGACGAAACGCGTTTGAAATCGCGCTATGCGAATCGAACAGAGCCAGTTCCCCTCGAGCGGCCATTTTCGATACCCGAAGACTCAAAGCGCGTCACACGAGGAATCATCCGCGACGGAATCGTTCATCGACTCGTACCAGCCGGGAAATATTTGCGTCCCCGCGGTTCCTCTCACGGCGGTTAACAAACGACTTCCTTCTCTGCGCGTCATTGGTAGCGATGGAAACGAATTTGCTACTCCGGCGATCATCCTCTGGCCCGTAGAACGCCCCGGTCTCGTGCATTCTTCGGAAATCCGAATTCGAAATCAAATTTAGTAGAATCGATATCCAATATAAGACCCGGTTCTTCTTAGAAGAGGAATTTACAGACGTAGTTACCTTCCGCAAGGGGAAATGGCTCCGATGAAATACCTCTTCGATTTTATGGAATCGTATAAAGCACGTCTCGCGTGACACATCAATGTGTCGTATAAGATCCTCGCGCGGAGGAAAAAAAATGCGATTCAGGGGACGTAATCAGAGAGATTCCTCCTTAGTTCAAGCGTGGATAGCGACGCACGTTCGTTCCAGAGGGTAAAATCGCTAATGTAGGAGATGCATTAGGTACCATTTGGAAATCGAATTTTTGAGACAGAGGGTTAACTTCTTACGCAAATGAAATCCCAGATATCCTTAGACATGGTCGATGACGTGGACGAGGGTTTTTTTACCCATTGAAAACAATCGAGGGCCTAGGAGGTTAGGAGGGTATCGATGTCATCGGCATGAAAATCACCTGCCAGATAACCCCCTCCCTGCTTCCACCGAAAGGGGTTAAAGAAGCCACAAGCGACCCGGACAAAAACCTGGCAGGGGGTAGTTGGGACAAGCGAAAGTAGGATTGCCGCGAGACACGCGGCCTGGCGTGCCTCGAAAACGAACCGAGGGTCGCGTTAACTTCCGAGTGTGTTCGGTGGGGTTTATTGAGCTCTGAACGCTCCCTTCTCGCAGGGTTACCGCGTCACAGGGTTGGCCTCGGAGAGGTGTGTAACGTATCCGATCTAATGCATTCCCGCAATAAAGTTTATTGCCGTGTTACTTGCGTAGCGAGCTGGATCTATTTCTCGCGAGCTTCGGTGCCGGAGCGCATATCCACGTGTTTGCTCGCGTCGGTGTGTGTTGTGCACGCTGGGAAAACGTAGCTGGGACTCATAGGAGCGACGCTCTCGAGCGAACCCGCGCCGATGGAAATGGGAATCACGGTTCTGGATTTGCATTTGAAGTCGAGCCGCGTGACCTCCATTGACGCGCCGTGTACCCAGATGCATTTGTTCGCGCGGCTCGGGATTTCTGCTTCCGCCCGCGAGTCGTTAATAGAAATAACGATTAGAAGAGGGGGGACCTAGAACGTTGCTGGAGAAGATGCATCGAAGTAGGAGGAGGGCGCTTTAAATAGACCCGCGATTCCCTTTGTCTTCGGGTAGTACAATTCGAAACTGTTCGGTAGGCGAGAGGAATACTCAGGTTAGGTTTAATAACGACCCCGTCTCGAGTTGATGACAATTTCTATTCCACAGGAAGCTGTGTTCGATTTAAAATGAGGTATCGAGTGGAGGAATACTGTATCGAAGTTCAGAAAATAGCTACTAAGAAATAATTACGACTACGTCTGCGGAGCAAAGAGAATTCAAGTAAACAGTAGAAGCTCTGTAGAACTGTTCTCCAATTATTCTTATTTTGAAACCGAGCAGATTGAATCCCGACAGAACCAAAGTAGCCTCCATCCATTTAAAACGGACGATTTCAGTTCCCAGTTCGTCAAATAGTCCATCGAAACGGCCTAATGAACCAAAGTAAGAAGATTGATCCCCTCGTTACGTCCGCGCTGCAAGAAAATCTTACAATGTCAGCGCGAGAACGTCTGTTTGTCGCTCGACATTTGTCATTTCCCGCAGGAACTGTTCGCGGATCGGGTTCGTCCAGTAACATTTGCCAAAAATTCGTCTCGGACCGCCGCCGTCGGGAGCCTCTTCGCTTAGAAAATACGCGGGCGTCTCCGCTTTGTCGACGGCAATGTTTCGTGTCAAGTTTAAGCGTCATTGCCGAGCGAATCCGCGTGTGGGCAAGCTTCCGTGTAACACGCAAAAGTTTCGCAAAGTAAACTTAGCCTCGTGCGAGCGGCATGAGCTTCACGGTTAGCAATCGGTCGGCTGGCTGGGTAGCTGTCTGGTTGGCTGGCTAGCTGGCTGGTTTGCCGGTTCGCTGCTCGCGGTGGTTTTGTTGTTTCAACTCTGCTCCCTTCAACAACCTCTTCTCGTTTCGCCGCGCTAGTCCTCCTTTCTCTCTCGCTATTTCTGCTCCGGTTGTCTCCTTTTCCCTTTCGTTCGTCTCTCTATCGCTCTTCGAACGAGCCACTGGCACCATTGTGCACCGGTAGCTGCATAGGGGGAAAAAATGCCCATGTAAATTACCCTCGAAGAACAATGCCCCCCTCCGGGTGCCCCCTCGCGGCGATTCCTCCTTTTTCGACGCGGCGCTGCCTCGAAGACGGTGCCGACGATAGCGGTTGACGCTGTAGCTACTTAAAACTTGACTAGGGGGGTTGGAAAGTTTCCTCCTTCTTCGCGGCGATCAGCGACGAGAAATTTTGGACGGGACGAGCGACACGAGACGACAAAGTTGAAGAAAGGGGTGACCAGGAGCCGAAGGGTGGACGGGGGGGGACTGGTTAACAAAAGGTGCCAGCCGTTTCTACATCGCGAACGAGAGAACTTGCCGAAGAACCGTCTTAAATATTTGCGATGATCGCCGAACAGCCGTAGGCCGGATGTCCCAACTTTCGCGAGAGGAGCAGAGGCCGTGTGATTGAACGTGCATCGCGATCGTTAAAAGGTTATTAACTGCCACGATGTGCCCGCAGGGCACGGTAAAAGCTTTTATTGCTTTCATAAACGGAGCCGGTGGATAGGCGAGTGGCGAAGAAGAAGGGAGAGATACAACAGAATTTAGTAGACACTAGAATTGATGTAGGTACGAGATTTATGCGGTTGTGAAGCTGACATTAGTTCCGTACCGGCGGTTAGGGTACACAGTAAAGAGGGGGGTAGGTTCGAACGGTCGTTCCGAGACAACCGAGGGCTAATGCCGTGTACATTCACGAAGTCGTTTGAATTCTTAGCAAAACATACACTCATCCCCTGTGTTTACGCATTAATATATCAGCTGGGTGTGCTTCCTCCTGTTCCGTAGCTTTTTACCACTCTTTTTAATTAGGTATGAGGATTTTAATTCTACACCCCTCTAAATTTCGGCGACAATTTTGGAACCTACGCCACGTGCATCGAATTTTCTCGCGTCCAAGAATAGAATACTACTCTGCGAAAACGACGGCTACGCTCATGTAGAATTCGGACGAACTCGACTGCCTGAATCCTGTTAGATAGGAACTGACGGATACCGCGAGAGCGGCCCTCTAACATCCCTGACACGATCCATTCATACGAATCACTTCTCGCCAGCGACGTTCCGAGGATATAGCTCCCAGAAACGTACGTGTCTTCAAAATCTGAACTTATTACCCGCGCCTAATAGAATACCCAAGGAACTTTCCCCGCGAGCCACGAATCAGCGAGAGAACGGCTCGTCAAAGTCATCGTGTCTAGCCAGCCGACGTATTCCCATTAAATCCAGTCGAAACCGACGAGAGGCAACGAAATTGTTTCTCCATGGGCGTAGCGCGAAACGTTTCGTTCCCTCTGCCGTGCATACATAACCTTCGTTCTGCTTTCTGACAGGGAATCGCGTAACCTTGTCTCTTCGCGTGGCAAAAGTCTCGACGGGCGTTCGACGATCTGTCTCCTTTCTCTTTCGTTTCGCACGCGAACCGAAGTCGCGGCGAACGAGCCACGGGGTGGATCGATCCATCACGGTGAACGCGCATTTCTCATTAAGCCCCCCCAGGCCGAGAAATTATGAAGCGAGTTTAATTGTTCCGGCCGACACCGGCCCTATCGCTTCTGGCACCGGCTCTTTTCCACTTGTCATTACACCGGTCGATTCGCGATAATGACTCCGCCAACCTCCACTCCGAGATTCCACGCGAAGAAACAACTCATCCTGGTGCTAGTTCCAAAACACTGGCCACTGCGCTAATCGCTGTACTTCTATCTTTAGTTTTACTTTGATGCTTGCATCTTTGATAAACGTTACGTTTGATATATTTGGAGTAGTTGTACTCGATTCGCCCTATACTTGCATTTTTCGTTAATTTGCTTAAGAAAATTCGATTGCTCCTGTCACTGTTTTCATCGAACCACATGCTTTCTCATAATTTATGAATTTTCGTAAAAAATTGACCTACTTCTCACGGAGACATACCTAACCAATGTATTTTCCACCTTTTCCATTTTTTAACACCGCCCAAAATTACTCTACTTTCCAAACACGATCTAAACCGCACGAATCAGTCCAAATTCATCACCAATCCTCAAAAACATCTTTCACTTCCCATTCTAAACTTTTGACACTCGATTTTCATTCTAAACAAGAAACTCGCCGATCCCTTGGCCAGGTCCGCGATTTATTCGCGGGGTAGGCGAGCGCGAACTTTTTAAATTGATTTGGAGTCCCGCCAATGGCGCCGTCCGATTTTCTTCCGCCTCGTTCGTCACCCTTTCGGTCTTCCCGTTTTTCGCGCCACGCCTAATTGGTTTTATTATGCCCGAGACCTGGGTCCCGATAAGTCGCCGACTGGCCCGCCTCGATAAGAAACGTTCTAACGACCGTTCGCCCTCCACCTGGTACCGATCGAGACCAGGATAAACCGGCGAGCCTCGAATAACTCTCGGAATTGATGGCGGCATTACGGCCGGATGAATAGAGAGCTCCGCGAGTTATTTCGCGACCGCGACGACTCGACGTTAACGCATGCAATCGCGAGATCTAACGTTCCCTCTGAAATATTTGCTTCGCCGGAACGTTTAAAAACGTCGAAACGTTGGGCTGTGCCGTGACGCGATAACCGAGCTTGAAATTATTCGATTCTATAATAAAAAAAAATAAAATATCGCGCATCGCAGTGTTAAGCTACATCCAAGTGTGTTTTATTCTACCAAAAAGCTTCGAACTTCCAACGTATCTCATACTCTTCCATCGAGCAAAAAGCCCCGGAACAATTGTCGAATCCTCCGATACGTCAGCCTGTGCGCAGAAGTGTTTCTAAGCTAACCATAAACTATCCACCGCGGCAATCGTTTCGAAGAAACTTGAAAATGACTTATTGGCGTCTACGCAATCGCTATAGATAGACGGTAGCTGTTTCAATCCCGACAATAAATCCCGTTGACACTCGCCAATAATTCACGGAGAATTGGTTTGACTTTGCAGCACGGTGCTCGCAAGATATTGAAATCATACCGTCCCATTACAAGCACGCATAAAATTCAACAAAGCATTGATCAGCGAAGATTCATTGCCTAGCGCCTTGCAGCTCCGTTCGACGACTCAATTCCCCATCCAACGTCGCGCATCTGTTCCATCGAATGTCTTCCTTGGATGCAGCAGCCTCTCTCAACATAACAACTTACAATTTCGCGAGTATTATGCCGTGGCTTGACTAATGAAATCAGATTCCTGAAACTTTTATTCCTGGTATCTTCGAAAGGCCTAAAGACGTCGGCTAAAAGGAAGAAGACCGTGTTTCGTTCACTCAGCGTGACCGGGGAGTCGTCTTCGCGATCTCCAGGGCTGGATACGTCTGTAAATAGCTATAATTGCGTATCATTCGCGGCTGCTGGCAATAAATTCCGCAGATTCGTCCGCGAGATAGGAGGACCTCCGGTACAAGCGGACGATAACTCACCGGCCGGTGGAAGTTACATCGGCCACGGTTAAGAACACGGTCGACAAGTGGCCACGAATGCGTGGACACGCTCTGCCGGGCACAGAGGCTGCGAGTGCAAAAACCATTATTACGTTAGCCAGATGCCTTGTTAAGCCTGCCGCTGGAAGTCCCTTTGATCGCGCATCACGGACACGGCCGGCGTAGGATGCCTCGCACGCAGAAGCGGAATCCGAGTTACATCGTGCGTCCTGCGTGTTTTTCCACGGACGCACGTTCGACCTTGCTCGTCGTTCGAGCTGGCAAGGTAAAACACTTTGCAGGTTTTTGCGTCACGGTTGAAGAGTGGCCAAACCGAACGCCGGGTTCAAGGATCCTCTTAACGCTCGGAACACCGACTAATTACATGCCAGTAATCGAGACGGGAATAATGCAAATTGCGAACATCTGGGCTTAGACAGCCCTTAGCGCTTAGACAGCCTCCCATAAGTGCGCGAAAATTATGCATCGCACTGCAACAGCTGCCAGGAGCCCCGGGTGACGAATTTACTGCTCGTGCACCAGCGAATCCTTTTCACGCGCGGAGTGAAAAATCGTGTATCGTTAGCGTTTCGCGATCGGTTTCCCCGAAGCTTATTCGGCTGGGGTCCGTCCGCGTGCGACGGGGAACAAATCCAGGATTAATTACGCTAAGCACGCGAAACACGTGGTATTTTAATGACGACGTCCAACCCCCGGGGATTTATGGGAATCGGCGACGCGCGGCGGAACACGGATTTCTTCGCGGGTGAACTCATTTCGGGCCGGTTAAACGATCCGTTAAAATCCACCGAGAACTGTGCACATTGTAGGGCCTAGCAATTTCTAATTACGGGGACCGCCCCGAGGCGCACCTGGCTCATTACCTTCGAAATCTCTGTGCTGCCGTCTTGCTCGTGAACCGCTGAAACAGTGACTCTCAATGGGGGGCCACGCGAGCCTCAGGTAGATTATGGTTCCTTGGAAATCAGGAACGAAGGATGCAGAAAATGGGATGCATGAGTTCTGAGAAAAACTCGTGAAAATTGTCATAAAGTTAAAAATATGTCTCGAGACTACCGAAGGTTAGATAAGTTAACGTTTGTCGTAGAATTTTTTAACGTCATCAAGTATACACGAATACTATCCAGATTTATTTTCATTATTTTCACAATTCGCATTTAAACAAATAAAATTATTAGTTTATGTGCAGGCAAAGTACAAATCATGTTCGTCGAAAACTTAGTATTTTAGGAAACAAAACAGACCAAGATCTTAAAAGACTTCGCTGAACTTATCAGTGCATACCCTGGAGTACTTTTCGAAACAAAATCTGTGTCCCTGTATGCGTTCGGTCGGATGACGGATAGCAACACGTCACATAGCACGCTAGTCCACGCGTTCCATGCTGAACGGAATCGAGAGGAATGCCTCCCTGGCTGAGAGGAGGTGACAACGGCCGGGAGAATCCTACGGTTCTAGCGTCGTGTATTTATGGGACTGCTCTACTCGAAGAAAACAAGACAAACGTGAATTGACAGTGTCACGCCTCTAGAAGGCATTCACGACAGACCTCGGGACTTCGATTCAAAGATAGGGCTGGGACTTCCTCGTGAAATCTTCCAATGATTCATTCGATAGCGTTCAGCATTCCTATTCACGTTCACTGTCGGTCGAAAAAATGTACAGACTTCGCGCACACGCAAGAGTTGGAGAGATTGAAAATCTAACTAACGAAACTATTATCGCCTCACAGCATTTTTCACCATATAACGGGACATGAATTTCGGCTGTTTGAAAATAAAAAGATTTTCAATCTTAAAATGTTTGCATACTTGTTTGCTTGCACAGTCTACAATTTCCATTCGATTCTTCGTAGGTAGACGTTGACAGTGTCTGAAGTTACTTTATCGCATGGTACGCTAAAAATATCGTTAGGTTCTTTGAATCTCAAAACTCTATCGTACAATGAATCTAGTTCAAATGCTAAATTTGACCGAATTCCAAATCTCTATCTCGCGAGAAGTCGAACGCAACCCCTTAGAGCAGCGGGCGTAAGATTACAGAGTAAGCATGTTCATTACGATGTCCCATCGGATCGCGGGCTATTAAACACTCCTAGAACCGCGTTTAAATCAGCCGGAAATTCCGCCAGTGTCGAGTGACTTCCACTCTTTGCCCAGGATCGCGCCGTTACAATCAATGACACCGAGATTGCATCAAAGAGATTCATTTTGCGGCCAGAGTCACGCTTCTCCTCTTTCATGTTGCCGTCCGTCGAAATAGAAGGGAGAATTTAGCAGTCTCCTTGGGAAAAGGAGGGAAACGGTTCTACGAGAAGAGTTCCGTCTGATGGCGGTTGGCGAACGAAGTTAAGTAGATCGGGGAATTGAGGATTATTTTAATGCTTGGTTAAATTGCGTAATTGTGAGTGGCGGTCGTGCGAGTACGAGAAAGAGATGAGAATATTCAACGTTGATTCGAGAGGGGAAGCGTGGATAGAGACGCGGAGGATGGTTGAATCTTGGTTAGGTCCGTATTTACATAAGAAATAGCTGGAGATTTATAACCTGTATTAAAGTTACTTCGAGTCGGTGAAATGCAACCATGTTACGAACGGGTAAAGAGATAACGGTACAGTTTCGACGGATCCTCGCCGTGGACGCGCGTTGATCCCTTTCATTTGTTTATCCGGATATAATTACCGCAATCGGCCTGCGGATCGTCACCGAACGTATTGCAAACGCCACCTGCCGAATGTGGGTCAAGCTTGGTCCGTACTGTTTCGCGCATGAAATGGGAGAAATACACTTTTATCTATCTTATTGAAATTGCACTTAAATTAAAATAAAATAGCAAAGTTTAAGCGCTAGATTGAAAGTGAAATTAAGCAACGGTGTCTGATTAATTTGTTCGATGTAAAATACGAAGCAAAATTCCTCGATTAGGCCGTCGAATAGGACCAGCGTCGCCGACCTTTTTCACCCCCGTAAACGCTCGGTCCGGAAGCGTAATCTTGACATCGAACGGACGAAGCGGAAGTTTCGCGATAACTTC
Organism: Hylaeus volcanicus; assembly: GCF_026283585.1. Classification (NCBI taxonomy): domain Eukaryota; kingdom Metazoa; phylum Arthropoda; class Insecta; order Hymenoptera; family Colletidae; genus Hylaeus; species Hylaeus volcanicus. The sequence goes on along the minus strand of NC_071978.1, from coordinate 27,185,454 downwards.
TCCCCTCGTTACCCGGAGACGCTTATTTCGGGCGTAATTATGTTTCCCGCGTGTTTACACGAGCCTCGAAGGAGGAGCCGACGTTCTCGTAGGAGAAAAAAGAGCTTACTAATTTACAGGCGCAGCCCGTAGGAATGCAGCCCGCTGTTTTTCACGGGGGACGTAAACGAGCATCCCTCGGAGCTCGAAGAATCTTGCACGTGCAATAAACTCGGCTCCACGCCTCCGCGCGCACCATGGACCGGAGCCACGAGCGAATTCACGTCGCGTCTTATGAACCCTGTAAACCGACTGCGAGCGACGCTTTAGGGCACCATCACCCCCTCCCCCTGTGCCCCCCTCACCCCTGCTCCTCGTTGGAAACAAAACACTGCCATAAAGTATCACAGGCGGAGTCGCCTAGAGAGCACGTAGGCCTTTATAAATTTCTCTTGAACTCATCCCGGTCGTTGCGAGAGGGATATCCAGTTTTTCAAGTATTCTCGGCACGTGCTGTTGCTCCCTGCGCCTGCTCCGCTCAGAAGCACCCGGGGACGACGGTGTGCTCGTCGCGCGCGTTCTCCGTGTTTTAAGGGTTGCGCGCAGACAATCGCCACTCGAAAGGACCCTAGGTGAGAGGAGCCCGCTGGTACAGTCCACGGTACAAATATAGTCGACCTCGAGAAAGCTGCAGTTCGCCAAAACGGTACTATCGATCAAATGCTGCTGGTTGATTAGGATCGACTTGGAAGGGGATTCTTCTTGGACGTGTTGGAAATCTGATGCTCGGTGTCCAATCGAGAATTTTTCTTTCGGGAGTCGGTATCGAGCAAACGAAAGAGTCGCTACGTAAGTCGGCTTCCGTGCGACGGTGCGACTGAAATCTTACTTTCAATAGCGATTCCAGAGAGCAAAACATTCTAGTCGATATCGAGCATGAGGCACTACGCTTCGCAAGTAGATGTTGCCAGCACAAGCTGTACGCGCAGCCCTGTAGATCGCGTTTCAAGTATCCCTAATGCAGATTGACTCGAAAAGCAAGTCGGTATTGTACTAATACCATCGACCATAGCTCCCATTCTCGAGAATACCTTGATTCTATCCTCCGCGTCACAAATGATGGCGCTGTCGATCGGGACGACATTGGCGGAGTATCCGTTACCCATTGTTCGCGGATGACATTGTTATCGATGATATCGAGATTAGAGGTTGGCTGATGAATTCAGAGCGTCCTACCGGGACAGACGGTCGCCCCTTTCTTTCATTTTCTTGCGGTCGACCGATGGGGTGTCCGCTGGAGCTAGGGGAAGGGCGACCCGACGGATTAGACTCGTTACGCCGATACGTTAAGTCGAAGAACGCGTCGTTAAGGACGAAGGGTTGGAGGAGGACAGCCTCGAGGCCCCTGGCGCGATTGTTCCCGGCCAATCTGTCTTTCGGATCGTCCTTCGTCCCTTCTTCGTGGCTCGCAACGAAGGAACGAGGATTCCCTTTTTTTCCAGGGAACTTGCTTCGCTGATCTATTTGCCGGATAAATGAGAACTGGCCGGATTCGTGATCAACCTGTGCGGATTCGATTCCCTATTTATTCGAGAGAAGAAATGGGGTGACAATGTGTCTCGAATGTCTCGATGTACGTATTCACGAAGCATGATCAAATTATTCGATTTATTAAATATTTCTGAACAGGAAGACGCATATTTAAAAAGATTACGTATATTTTACATTGATATCAAGGAGATTCTTATTAGAGAATCATCCAGTCGACCGTTCTCCACAGAGCGAACTCAGACTTGAGCTCCAAAAATCCTTGCTTTTATTTAAACACGCACAGCAACCACGGCACCAAACGTTCGTGCGTCCAACCGTTTCTTCATTTCTCCGCGCCCGTTTTAACGAGCGACGGCGCATTTTCAGTTCCCGCTCCGTATCGTGGACGTCGTTAACACTGTCCAGCCGCTTCGCGTTTCTTAACGCGATGTTTATCGACATCCGCATTTTCCATTTCACCTAGAACAATGCCCAGCGATCCGTATCGATACCATCACCTGTAATTTCCCCTTTCGCGCGGCCGACGAGCGACGAGCTCGTAAATCATTCCCCCGGACAAATTGCCCACCTGAAATTATTCCTGTACCTCCGTGTTCTAACCACTCGAAAGGAAACGGTGCTATGCGGTTCATCAAACCGACGAAGCCAGAAAAAGAAATTCGAAGGTCCCGAATCGGACCCTATCATACGGTGGGCCAGATCCATTTGAGCCTCGCGCTTAGGGGGGCCCTGATTGCTCGAAAAGAACGCGATGTATATTATTTCTCTCCTTCTAAGGACATCTGGCGGTTTCGTTGCAAATTTAAGGCGACTGTGCAGGGAGGGAAGAGGAATATCAGACTGTTTTTATCATCGATTTTTGATTTCAAGAGAGATAAGCGTAATAAACTTTTAACTTATGCAACGACTTGACGTTTTGAAAGTACGCATCGATTGATTCTAACCATATTCTTCAATTTTGTTGCAGGTACGTATCCACCAATCTCAAAGCGTCACTAATTCTTGCGAAATAGCAGGGGTAAGTGTTTCTATCGTCATTGAAAGAGCCGAACTAGGTACTAGTAATCATATTTACTTTGATGCAACAATTTTATTTCAACGTATGCTCTCGTAGTCTTCGTACGAGTGTCTAATTGATGATCCCTGCCTCTAGATTTTCGATAAACTCGGCACTGAATCTATTAGGCTCGTTGCGATGATTATCGACGCGTGTCGTGACAACAAATACCGTGACCTCGCGGTTGGGGAAACGTTTGAGGGAACCCGTGGATACACCGCGTTTCGCTAAAAGTTTACCGATCGAGGGTGTTGTGTAACGGTTGCCCTGCGGTCGCACTCGGTCGTTTCGCATTTACATGCGATTAGGCGGACCCCACGGTCGCGCGTTTCCACCCGTGAAAGGGAAGAACCTCTCGTTTTCGAAATGGTACCGCCAATTTTGTCCTGCGTCCCCTTCGACCACTTTCTCCCGAGGATAATTGGCTCCGCGGAGGGATACCAGCCGAGTAAATGGAACGATTTCATCGGAAAGTCTGCATTAAACTTCCTTTAAGCGAGCTCTTTATTGAGGAGATTGAAGAGTTTGAATTGGCTGTTAGTTTTAAATTAACGTTCATTGCATTCTTACTTGTGTATTCTGAACTGGTTTAAATTCTAGTGTTTAATTGTGAAGTTACTAACGAGAACCGAGGTGAGGCAGGGGATCTGTAGCACGACGGGAGGTGGCGAGGGAGTAATAATCATTAGGCGGATTGTTCGGCGCTATTGTTTCGGAGAACTGTCCGCCTCGTTTTACGGAATGATTGTCGGAAGTTGAAGCAATTAAGCAAGGTAAACTCTTTCTGGTGTCCTGACCCGATGGAGATTCAATGTCCAGATCTTTCTCCATTCTTTGTTACTTTCCCGTAAAGTGCACCTTTGTGTAGCTTACTTGTCCAATTTTCAGAAGCGTGCGACATAAAAATTAGTATTTCGTTTGAATATTTAATAAATAATCGTCAGTAGCGTCGCAATTTTTATGTGACTAATAGAGTAAATCGATTTGTGCAGTGAACGGCTCAATCATCAATGAATAATACAAAAAGAACGCGTTAAAAATTCCCATATATCCCATAGGTGTTCCTACGATTCGACTCTCATATATTCGTTCGGAGTTCGCGCAGAAAGCCAAAGGGAATAATAAGAGTTACGTCCGTGGGAGTGGTCGCAACGTTTTAATTATCGCGGTGGCGGTCGGTGTAACCCGTTCTATGTGCGTGTGAATTTATCAAATGCCATTTAATCGGATCAAGCGGCGCGGTTGACCGTCCCTTTCTTTCCCCAATTCCCTCTCTGTCGCCCTTCAACCTCAGCCAGGGAACAAAAGTCGAATATTTGCGACAGCTAGGGTTTGGTTTGCACGCCGGCAATCACACACAAAGTCACCCTTTTCGCACCCTTTCGCACCCTTTTCCTCTCTCTCTCTCTTTCTCTTTCTATCTACCCCTCTCTATCCGTCTTTCGACCGTTTCCTCTGGTTCACCCTTTACCTGTGCCCCGTTGTAAACTATTATTTTCTCTTCTCCCCCAACGTTCCGCCCGCCGCATCCATCTTTGCTCACCACCTGGCGGCGCCACCCCCATCAGTTTTTCTCGTGCCTCTTCCGCTGAAGCTCTCCTCCTCGTTGCTCGCTCGATCTAAACCTCGGTTGTCGTTTAAACGTCACTTCGCGCTCCCGTGTTCGAGCATTGTTGCGCCCATTGTCGCGATGTCGAACGCCACGGTCGGTGTACACACAATGTAAATGACGGTGGAAAAAAAAGAAGGGAAAAAACGGAGTTTACGTATGAAAAAAAAAGGGGAATCGGACGAGTGGCGCGCCAGCAGGAGAAAACAGGAGCAACGCAGGAAATGGGAACTCGCGTCGGGTCGACGGGTTGATGTCACGCTGGACGGTTCGTGGAGTTATTTCTGATCGTGGCTGGATCGTAAACGGGCCGTTCGAGTCCGACTGCTCCAGAGAAACGTTTTCGACGAACGGGGGTTGATTTATTTGAGCGTAAAACGCGGGAGAAGTAACTCGTCGGGAAAGAAACTTTGTAAGAATATTATGAAACGTATATCGTTATCTCTTCAGAAATACTATCAAGGATTCGGTGTTTAAATGTGTAACTTCGATATTTAAGTTATATTTTTGGGTCTATAGAGTCACATACAAAATTAGGAGAATATAATAATTTAAATCTGTATGATGAAAGACCTAATTCGTGACATGCTAGAAACTCTGTTTTGCTTAGATAGTAACGTAACATAAACTTTATTATGTCTCTTTATGTTTTTTTTTTTATTGTGTAACTTTACGGACAAATGAAATACGATGCTTCACGCGAAAATGTGGCTTGGGAATTTATGCGCTGAATATGCGGCGAATCGTAGTTGTTCAAATAAAGAAAAGTTTCCTGAAAGGAACCGCAGCGCGAAAACCGCAAGGCGGTGAGGCAAAGAAAATCATTGTCGCAGCAAACAGTCGTATCTTACGTTCGTAATTACTCCGCGGGGCACACGCAACCGAGCCACGCAAATATTGTTATGCACACAACGATGTACTACGAACAAATATACGTACACGCGCGTGACGTTAACACGAGCACGCGTGCAACATTAACATGGTACTTCAAAGATCGCATGCCTGCAGCGAGTGCCTATGCATAGGTGCATGTCACTTGACACAAATATCATTTACGATTTCTGTAAACGCAAGATCGCGGATAACGCGAAATAAGAAAGTAATTTGCGGGGCAGATTGCGACTGGGGAAACTCGTGTACTTACCGATGATGTTGTATTACTCGAAGTTACAATTCTATTTGAACGAATACACGTGCTTCGATGTAAATGGGAGGAAGTAGTAGTAGGAAGTAGCAGGAAGAAGTTAAGGATTGACGAAAACAATGGTAAGGAAAAAATACATGTGCAAGACAAGTACTACAAAGTCAGGACCACAAGAATGTATACACTGAAATTAAAGTTGCTCATGTGCATATATGCCCATATCCCTCCACCTGGCACCCATGACATTAAGAATTCCCTTATCAACTCGTTCGTATCGGGTAAACGGGTACAACGCGATCGTCGGGGCAACTTGGAAGTCGATACCGCGACAGTGAATAAATCTCCGATCGAACACGTCTGGTAGCTCTCCCTCTGTGTCCCCCGTGGAACAGGAAATAAAAGCTCGACGGGCATCGTCGGAGTTTCTAAAATACATTTTCGCTGATTCGGGCGGCCGCTGCTGCTTGTCTAGAGCTTCGAGAGCTCGTGGAGCGGCTCGCGTGGTGTTTTTCCGCATTGCCGACGAGGGTGAACAGCGTGGACGGGCACAAAAGTTCGTGGAAAAACTTTCCGACCGTGGGCCAAATGCGGACTATCCGGAATCGCTGGTACAGGAGAGTTCCAGGCAACGGCAGCCTGAAAAGGGTGAGGGTTGGCCGAAGAGGGTGGCCGTGGAATTGCGGCCCGCATAGCGGAGTCAAAGCCGCGTACTGCGCTTTCGGGATCCTCCTGCTCGACTACCGCCTTTGTACGTTTGAGGTTTCGTGGCCAGTAAAAACTGCGGGCGGATCGAGGCTCTGGGACACGGAGTAGGTGGACGAAGAGGGGGTCCAGGGCGGGCCGAAAGGTAGCGGTCTGAAGGCTGCTCGGGTCACGAGGAAACATTTCGTGTGTTTCGCGAACCGACTGCCCAACGACGGGATCAAACACTGCTTATTGGAGGAGAGACAGCGGAGGATGATGATTTCGGTAATATTGAAACGGGGATGATGAATCTGTACTTTATGTTGAAGAGAGCAGTGTTGAGGTTATTGAAAACTTGTCTAATTTATTTTCCCAAATCGCTAACCATGGTTGGAAATTTACAATATTTCACATCACAGTGAATATTTCTTTCCGAAGAACAATAATGAAATATCTTATTTCCCCGAAACTCGGCGAGAACAATGAAAAACGGTTATACAAGATCGCAAAGTCGAATGAATAATTTAAACCTCAATTTGGATCCTGCTCGTTCAGTCGGTTAGAAAGCTCAATATAACATCGCGAAGACACTAAATTCCCCGGGAAACTTGCTGAACTTTCTACCCGTTTGAAATTCAAGAAGTTGCTCCAAAGGTTGCTACCTTTCCTCTAAGTAGAACAAGAAAGTTTGAACGTTCGCTTAAAATTAAAACATAATATCGGAATATTTACCTTCGAATTTAAGGATTGCATCGCAAACCGCGAAAATTCGAAAGAAATTGTTTGAAATGAGAGTAAATCTACAGACGGTGAAGTTTCACAGAATTCTACGAACTACGGTCAGTGAACTTAGGAGAAAAAAATTTTTCAACCGCTTCTTGCGTTCCGCGCGAGAACGCACGCAGGAAACTTCAAAAAGTCTGCGGAATGACTTGCCTCCCGGTTGACGTTGAACAGCTGGTCGGTTTTGACGCGAGCCAGCCTATTTCGCTAAGCTTCGAGGACAGTTGTTCCATCGTCGACGAAACTGGAATGGACGAACCTTCGTTCAGTCTGATTTACTGCCACGCGAGGAACAGATAATAAACATCTGGTAGAAAAGTAAAGAAGACATAAGAGAGGACGTAGGTATTAAAAGCAATCACTCAACGAAATGTTGAACCTCCAGTTCTTTGAGATTTAATCGATGCAGTCGATTTAAAGAATTATAATTTCTATATAAATGTTACTAATTACAAGTAGTTGACGTTTATTGTTTCAAGAAATTATTCACGTTGGAATAAAAAAGTAATCTCTTCTTAAATTATTTCACGAGAATCGCCAATGCGACAATCTTTCGTCGACAAATGTGCTTTTTGGAAAACAGAGAGTGCCTGGCAAGTTGGCTGGAAAACACGGAGAAGAAACTGGCGCAAACAAAACGATATCAGCTCGTGTCGACCGACAGGGTCAAAGGTTGGCAAGTGGAACGAAGAACGACCGGTGTGTAAGGTTTGCCGGGTCACAGCCGGATAGGAAGGATCCCTCGTTCAAAGCTGCCTCAAAGGTGGTTGCATTAGGCCGCACGGTCCTGACTGCATCCACATGTATCCACAATATCTATACGATGGGTTGGGGGACAGGGGGGTTCGTGGTTAGGCCACCGACACGGGATTCAGGTCCCTGGAACACGATTGTTGCATTATTCGAGGGCCGCAGCTTTCGAACTTGCGGCGTGGAGCTTGCGACGGCCTTGTTCCACTACGAAACCACCACGAAAGAATTAACCTTTTGAATACACGGTACCCAGGACTGGCTTTTAGTCGTTGCTCCTGTTCTGGTTTCGCAGCTCCTTGGCCTTTTTCCTCCCCGCAGCTCTTTTCTCTGCCGTCTCGTTTTCTGTAATGCTCCGAATTCCTTCCTTTTTTCCACCGTTTCTTTATTTTACCTCCCTTTCTCGCGACTGGGAAATCGCGAGACGACCAAGAGCCTAGGCACGAACGAGGCATTCTCTTCATCGAATTACTTCCGCGAACAAATGCTCTTTGGTGCCTCGTCCCAAAGGATTTCCAAACTTCCCTTCGTTTTAATGATATTTATTTTTGTACCTGACTCTGGTGCTTATTGATTTTTTAAAGCAGGGGTGTCGTGGTTGCATAATTTCTCCGGATTTTCGAATATAAAAGTTGGTATCTGTTTTTTACTTTATCTTCGATTTTAGTTTCTAATAATAACACATTACTATATTCTCCGACAAAGAGTAGCATCCATCTATCTGTTACGTACAATCATTTCTTTCTAAATTTCTGAAGCAACAGTCTCCCTCACAACTCTCGTCGCGTAAATTCCAAATCATCCCCAAATCAGGGTTTCTAAAGTATCCAATATTATCACTATCTCCACAATGTAACGTTTCTATTAAACGAGCCCTACGATCCCCTCGATCGAGTTACTCAAAATAAAACTCATTTTCCTCCGTCCCCTCGGTTAAACAGCTTATAAAACGTTTCGCGAATTTCTGGCGAACGCTATTGTGGAAACACACCGACGTTGCGAGAGTCGTCCCCGGGATTCGAGGTTCCAGGTACGCTCGCAGCGTCCCCGAACGAATAATAATACTCCACCGCAATTTATTCGCTGTACTCGCTCCACCTCCGCTTTAATAGACTGCGGAGCGGCGCAAGGGGGGAGAGGACGAGGCTTTGCCGCGGGTAAATCGAAGCACGGGGGAACGTGGACGTTTCGATGAGCAACCAGAATTTCGAGAGGAAGAGGAGAACACTGCCCGTTTACGCTAGAAGGTCGCCCCGTGCCTCGACGTTTCATTTCCGCCGACAGGACGGAAGTTTCCTTTTCCGTATGGAGGAGTTTGTTTCTCGCTCGCCGCGGGCCAAAGTGGGCAAACACGGGAGAAAAAGAGGCGAAAAAGGGGGAACGGTCGTCGAGGGCACGGCTGAAAGGGTTGGTGAGCGCAGAAAACAGCTTAAGGAGTTTAAATATACGTTGGAAATTAAGACTGCTTGTACGCAAACGCGCTAGCCGGCATCGTTTTCGTCTTTCCCCGTTTGCGGCTGAAACATCGAAGCGGAAATGGGGAAGACACGCGACGGTACATTCGTCGCGGTTAATCGTTTCCTGCCAAGGACTCGAAGCTAGATAACTCGTTTCCTCGGCTGCTTTCGCGAAGACGCGGCGCGACTGTGCTTGGGAAAAAGTTGTTGCCAAACTTTCGAGACGATATGCAAACAAACGAACAGGACTTGGCAGAGATGGATCCTAAAACTATTACCAACCGTTACGGACGCCTCCGCGACTTAAGGTAGAGCGATAGGGCGAGGCTGTCTTGGGAACGTTATGAACTGAAAATGTTGCTAACTTTGGAGAGAAGCTTGTAGCTCCAAGGAATGGAATTGTGAAACATTAAAAGAAAATTGTATCATTTTCCTTGTAGATTTATTCATTTAAATTGACATGAAATAGCTACGTTGTGTTTATTTTAAATGTCATGCCAGGGTTCGGTATTTGTTTCTTTCAATTTTGTTTTCACTTGTGGGATTGTTTTTCAGGAAGATTCTGCTCGACGCTCGGCGGTTTCTTTTGAATAATGATGAACGGCGTTCTGACGCGTGGCCAACGGATGTTTTCGAACGTACACCCAGCCACGACTCGAAATAGGCACACTACGAGAGTACTCTCGCTCGTGTCGGTAGTCGCACATATATCTTTATGCCACGCCCGGTAGAACCTGGAAGTGGTTATTGAGACGCACTTAGTGATTTGTCTCGTTTTTTGTTTCCTCTCGGAGGGAGGCACAACGACAAGCTATTAATCTAAATGATGCGCGTAAGATGAACGACGCGGTGATCGAAAGAAGATTACTCGAGAAAGTAACAAACTTTGCTTCGTATATCTTTCATCCGAAGAGTTATAGTTTCTCTGCGCTTCCTCGAAAAAGATTATTCGGCTTCTCATATATTTTATATATTTTAATGTAATATAAAAATATTTTCTTATATTTTGATTATTATCAATTATAGAATTTGTCATAATTAAGATTCCTCTGTGTATCAACTTCATAATCGAAATAATATCTCAGATCTGAGTTTGCAAGAAAGAATTTCGAATTGAGGCAACCAGGTCGTCTTATAGGTGCGATGGTACAGCCTCGAGAAAAAGTGTCGCAATGTCCCTCGGTGGATTCACCTTTGGCGCGTCTCCCCGTTAATGGCTCTATTGAGACATCTCGAATATAATCGCTCGAAATGAGACAGTTAATTGTGCCGAGCCCAGCTTAAGAACACGATTTACGTTGTCGTACATTTAAATTTGCGAATTCTTATTGCCTTCATTACCGTCGAATACAATTGCTTCCAGAATGCGCGAGTATCTTCGTAGCTTTTGTCGTGATTGAAGCTCTATTCTTCTTTTAGTGCGTTGAATTCGAGCGATGCCCATTTATTTCCTTTAACAGGGGAAACGAACGAGCACTGCCCTTACGCTTTTCGTATAATTGCAAAGGTACCTCGACGTTGAATTATTATAGCATTAAACTACGATAACTCTCCATAAGCTACATAAAAAGTGCTCCACTTCTGGTCAATAATTTCAGTCGAATTTTAGATATAATTATATTCTATATCAAAATATTAATTTCGATGCTTTACCGCACCATTAATATTGTTTCCATAAAATTTTATAGAACCGTCTTGTCGATAAAACTGAAGCTTCAACATAAAATGTCTCGTCGAGAAAATTTCAAACTGTCGCGGATAATGTCAAACGTCGCGTAACTCGAGTATACTTAATTTTATCATAATTTTTTATCGTTCGTTTAAGTAGCTCAATTTCATAGCGTTAATGGAATATTCGCTAATTTAAATATCGGTTCTTGACAAATTACATCTTCGGTATAGATATACTCAGGTATTCTTTTCCTCTCCGACGTTGATTAAAAAATTAATTTCGATACATTCTATATTGAAAGTATTTAGAATACACAGATTATTCGACGAATGAAGCTTTTAATAGTATATCGAGGTTAGGTTTAAATACAGCACTTCAACTGCAATTCACCTCTATTGAACATTTAGCAGCGCGATATTTAACCGATACACTCTCGTATAACTGCGCAATAAAATCGTCGAATAAAGAAATAAATAAAACAATCGCCTGAAATATTAAAAAATTCTAGCCTCGGTATCCTTCTTTAATGTCCGGATAGCATATTTCTGAAACTTTATCGCGCCATTAAGATGTAGGTATCATTAACGAGTTACATAAATTCTGATTTAACGTTGAATATATTTTATTGGGCAACCTTTTTCCTCGATTGGAATTTCTCTGATTTTATGGTCAGTTCGCGCCCACTTAGGGGGACCGGTTCCTTTGTCCTCTCGTGCATACGCTGTAATACGGGCTCGCTAATCGTAGAAGAGGAAACGCACGGACCAGTGAACGCGATGCGTTAATTGGAAGCCAGCTTTTCGTTTTCCATCACGATAATTGCGCGGCGAATTTGGAGTCCATGATCCGGAACATTTTGTTTTCTAGCACCGCTGCAACGCGCCGCTGGTTTTTCGATTACTTTTTCCCCCTGGCCTATTACGAACAACGCTTTTCGAAAGGTCATTTCGAGAAGGTTGTTACCGACCGATAAATTTCGCTTAATCCCTTACTCGGCAGTTTTGCGAATAACTGGCCCCGAAAATTTGCGAAATAGCTGACGAATTTTAATGCCTCGCTGTGCAGCCGTTACAACGGTGCGAATTTACAATTTATCGCATAGACGGAGTTCCAAGCGATTTAATCAATTTTTTATTCATCGAGAGCGAACGATGTTTTGAATTTAGGATTCGTGCTCTCATTGTTTTCATTCAATTGGAAAAATGAAATCTTGAGAATATGATACAAAGAAATACGGATCAACTTGTGAAAGTCGCGAAGCATTATCGAATAAAATACCTAGCGTTCCTAACAATTCGGATTAGTAAATTTGTACAGACACACGTTGAACAATTTTAGGCAAGACTGTACTTAGGCAAGGCGTGATTGTACTTATAGAAACTATTCCGACGTCAGATCCATCATGATTCAAGAGTCGTGTCGTAGAGCGATCCGCTGTCGCCTTTAATCCTCAGAATTGGCTCTAGCCCGGTGACCCAACAACCTAACATCAAATTCGAGCAATGCCTATAACCTTTTACCATCACACTGAACAAGGGTTATCGGGGCTAATAGAGTAGGTTGCAGCAGGCTACCAAGCGACGCCAAGTTTAGCAGCGTGGAATCCGGCCCAAACACGACCGAAATAAATACTAATCGCGATTCTTAATCAACGGATCCCGGCCTCTATATATATCAAGGCCGTAATTCTGCCGCTGCCAAATCAGTTCGAGCCTCGTGGATTATTTAAAGTAATGCTTGTCATCGCGCGAGACCCTAGACCCGATCCCCACAAACTTCATGATTTTCACGTTGAATCATTTACAGCGATACTCGTTACTTCGTCGATTGTCATTAGCTGATCGATTCTAGGCCTTGAAATAGTTTACATATTTCTACAAATATTCTGCCGCGAACATTCTCGTGTCGATTGGGAGTAAAAATTCCAGGTATGAAAAAGAAAAGGAAAATATGAAATAATTCACTTGTTTGATCATTTTTTTTCAAGCTTTTTGTATTCAATTCAATTCTAGTATTTCTCTCGCCACTCAAATGTTACATCCCGAATAATGGAGGTTCTACAGCAATATTAAATCTCTCTAGAAGGACGTCAGTCTGTAATTGGGTTAAAACGATACTCGTCATTTCCTGGTATTTATTAATTGTTCCATTTCCGATATCGGTATATATTCGGTGCTTTCGAAGCTAATGTCACGGACACCGATGAAAAATATGACGGATAATTAAGTTCATCCTTCGCGTGTCGGAAGTGGCTAAAATATACATTTCTATGTCCCGGTTGAACGTGTTTCATGGCTTCTAATTTCGTCACGTCAACACCGCGGAAACATTCTGTGTCAGTTTATCCACTTCGTTTCACAGAGCCTTCGTGTACACTCGGGCCTGCTATAAACGCCAAGGCGTACAGTCACAGCATACACTTCAACTTGTATACTCTCAAGATCCGCGATAAATTGCTCACTTTTATTAATGATTCTCTGGAACTGGTATTTCCAAAAGAAATTCCTACTTTATTTATCTTGCTGGATCGAAGGCAGACGCTTAAAATATTGAAATTATGTTGACTAATGCTCGGACTAAGAGAAATGGCTTTGCAGCTGTGCGAAGTATTTCATTCCGCCTGGAAAACGTTCCCGTCTATTCTTTAAATCATTTTTCAATCAAGAAAGCTATAAGAATTTATAAAATCTGATAGTACGAAGACACGTTTCCAAAGTTCGGACTATTTTATGTAATCCTGTTCGCCCAGTTTGCAACGAGGTGGCGCAGGGTGCAAAGGGTTAATTAAGAAGTCGAAGTCACAGCGTCATTGAAGATCAGCTCTCGAATAGTTGGTGGTCAATGGTACCCGATGACTTCGTCATCGTTGGGCCATTCTCCTTATAAATACGTTAACGGGTCGCGAATCTCGTTGCACAAGTGTGTTTGGCATAGTTTAACCAGTGTACGTGCGCCGTGAGTTCCCTCTGCGCGTGACGCGGCGAGTTCAGGCCGCCCCTTAGTTTCTAATTATACGTGATCTATGTTTGGCCACCGGACCGATACTTTCTGGCATTGACAGTACCGTTTTCGTTCTGTTCCCGTTGGATGCCTTGTAGCGATTCGCTATATCGCGTCGCAATGAATTCATTGAATCCGCGGCCCCGCGTCCCCGATTGGCGGATAATAGTGAATGGAAATTTATTTTGGTTAGCGTGGAATGACGATCGCCGATTCCATCGCGAATCGGTGGTCGCGTGACGTCGCACGGGGAGCCAGTCTTCGAGCGATTACGCCAGCAGATTTGACTTGAAAATTTCGCGCCGGCAAATGGAAATGGAGGAAGGAATTCGGACTTCGAATTGTCGGCTCGTTTAGGCCACCGAATTGTTTCTGTAATATTTCTGACTGGCTGATTTTCGATGAATAGCTCGGATCGTACGTTTAAATCGGTTTTGCGTACGTTTAATGGAGAGGAACAATTCAGAAGTTAGTAAGTTCTCCAGTAAACTGTTGGAGATTAATTCAAACACAGACATGACAAAACGACGCTTTCTTCGATGTGTATTTTTTGAAAATGTCTGAAAAACTTACACAGTCCACCTCGATAGCTCGATCATAGATGGTTAACTATTCGTTGGTGTTTGAAGCAACGAATTCGTTTCCTCGTACGTCTTCGTTCCCGACATTTCTCGAAACACGGTACTGGTTTTACGCTCCCGACGGCCTTTAATGGCCAGTGCAGACATCCGTACCGATACGCTCGAATTAAAGCGACGTTTTGACGTCATCGATACATTGAATTCAACGAGACCGGACGGCCGGGGTTAACGGAGGTTAATTCGAACATCTACGCACGGGCCTCGAGGCTTGGCTCTTTTTTCTCATCCTTCGCTGTTTCTCCTATCGTTCCCGTTCTGGAGTATCCCCCTTTCGCCCCTCCAGCCGACACCGATATAGGGATTGCGTGTTCCCGGGGCCCCGATAGGAACTCGGGATCTGTTGCATCATGTATTTGGGTTGGTTGCATCGTAATCCAGAAGCGATGCTCTATGGATGAGCGTTTCGACCTTATCGAACGGCTCGAATCTCGATGGGATTATCGCCGCGCCTCGAAAAACCGTCGAATTACGCTTGAATTAGGTCCGATTCTAGAGACGGTTATGTATTACGGTACACCCACGAATTTTCAAGCTGGTCTATTAAAAAGAATTGCGTGGGTGGTATTTGATGTTTAATGCTTCGAACGATAATAATCCTACGTGAACTTATTAGCAGGAAATACGTTTAATAGAGAAACAGATTTTCAGAGATAGTGTTCAAATTACACAAAGGCTTCGTTACATCGTTACTAATTTGGAACGTACCAACCTAATAATATGACATCCTCGTTATAACCGCAAATGATAATCGTACATACTATGAAAATAGCTTCAACATCACAAAGACGCAAAGTTACACCTGGCATACTTTGGGAAACGCTGCCACATATTCCCGATCGGAGACCCAATAAAGACACGGTAATCGGTATATTGCACACGCGCGATCGAATTACCCATGGATCATTAACACGGATCCGACTTTCCGGGTAGTTAGATCAACGCGAAAGGGATGCCGACAGAGAGGGTGGCGGAGCCCGAGAAAGGGCGAACGAGAATGAAAACGAAGCGGAAATCGGATTAAGAAATCGAGCTGGATATTGCATTTTTGATCGGGTTCTACCGGTCGAGTGGTCTCCGCGGCTCGTAACGGGCCGGGCTTTCCTATTGGATTGAATTATTAAATTCAATTTTTCGAGTACTGAGAGATTTGAATTATTAAGCCAGCCTTGGCGCTGAGACTTTCTTCGCGATCGCGGTTGCCGTATGCATTCCACCTCCGTCCCTTTCTCACCCTTCCTCCTTCCACCGGTAACGTCTTTTCCTCTTTCACAGTCGCTACCGAACCCCGTCGCATCGCCGTTTCCTCAGCCGGTTACACGGCTAATATTGTATCGCGCCATTGAAAATGAAACCGCGACGGGCGAGGGAAACGGAATCTGGATCGCGCCGGGAGTCCTTCGTCGATTCTCATAGAATGGAACCTAGACACTCCGCTATTGGAAATGTGGACGTCGAATTTCCCATCGCCTTCGAAGGTGTCGAGGGTTAAGGTCTGTCGGGGTTTCATTCATTGACGCTTGGAAATCGAAAAATGCTCGACTCACGGCGCTGGATATACCACGAGTGCAGATAAGCGGAATTACTATCTACTTGAAAATTTTGAATAGCCAATGAGAGATAGAAAAGTATTCGTCAGGTACTTCTTGGATATAAATTATAATTTGGATTATGGAATCGAATAGCATTTTACACTTAATGAATGTTGTAGCAAACAAATAGCGTAGCAAATGTTGCTTAATAAATTTAATTACGACTAACTAAATCGCCCCTAATAAAAGAAATTATGTTATTTTCTATTGCGCCAGAGATTCACCCCTTATTATTTCTCTCGCACTCCTCCGTTATTTCCTCTAGGTGCAATCGCCGCTGAAACGCGTAACACCATTTCTAATTACTCCCTTTATCGAATCAAATTGCGAGCTGGTTGGAGCGGTGTCGAGCAATTGTTCGACGCACCGCGACCCTGCGGCAATTTAACTTTTTCACGTCGCCGATTCGGTCGTCGATTAAAATCAGAACGCAAATATTCACCGATCGACTCAATCGTCCAATAAAAGCAGGGCAAACAGCCCCCTTTTCCTAACCGGCACAATACCGGCCAATTTATTCGATTCGTCGATAGAACGGTCGGGGGTGTAACTCTGGTCGAGCTAACAAAAGATTATTACAAACAATATAGCGGCTGCCCCGAGCATCGAAATGCTCGGTTTTCGAAAATATGCGAAGAACCAGAGCGCGGAGCGAGGGCATATTTTATCGGGACACGCATTAAACGCTTCATCGTCGACAAATCCCATTTCGCTTTTAAAATGTTCGCTCCCGCTCGAAAGCGCGGCGGTACATCGCGACTGAAGAACAAAGCAAACCAGGCGCGATTAAATCCGATAGACTAAACGGTAGCTGATCCGACGGCCAAAAAGCACAACAAAACCGTGCGCACCCGCTATAAATTCGTCACGGCTCAATTAGCCCCGGGCTAGGAAAAAAAAAAAGACCGACAAAACGGTTCCGCGATTTACGGGAAATAAATGCGGGACGATCGTAGGAATAACCGATTTCTGCTCGACAAATTGCTACGCGGCGGTCCACGGCGAAATTCCTATAGCGCCGAGAAAATTCACACCTATGGTAAATAAGTCGCATTGTCGCGTAAATTTTAACGATTTTGTACATTCAGAATTTGTATGGCTCGTGGTGGATTCGTGTAAAAGAAAGACTCGCGGGGGAAGTTATTCGGATATTAAATCGGTGTAGGATAAATATTATTCACTCGGGAAAATTTGATGGCAAGAGTACGCTCTTAAACGGTTTTAAATTTAAATAGAAAATGGCTTTGCTCTTTAACTCTTCGAGGCACACGATTTCAGATTAAAATAAAGCTCAAACTGCACGAAATCACGGTACCATTACTTATGAATTAGCTTCAGAATTGATATAAAATATTCAAACGATTTACTTGCTCGTGATAAATTTTCATGTATCTTTGTAATTAGAGAGAGTAGGAACAAACTAATCTATCGATCGAATAAATTCTCTATTACAGTAATTATCTCAGTTTTACGATTGAAACCTGATAAATTAGCATCGATTTTAATTTTATTTACGATACTATGATCATTGCTTGGAATGCGTTAAAAAATATTCCACCACGCATAGAAAGCTAAGTAAAATTCGGAGCAGTTTTTAACCAAACCCAACTCCAAAAAGACATTAGTGTTACTTTCATTGACATTGACAAAAGACATTGAGTGGTACTTTCGCGAGTACCTGTATTAGCATCACGAGTAACTCGGCGACTCCAATATCCAACATTTACCGAGCGTTTTAATCTTCCATCAGAGTGCTAGCGCGGACGCTTCCCGGAGAATACCATTATTCAGCCAAGGGAAGATAAAACGCGGCTCCTGCCGTTTGAAACTAGACGCGGTCCCTTAATAGTGTCCGGCGACGCGGGATAGACGAGTGGGAGCCGAGACGAACGGCGGAGCTCTATGGAAAAGCGGAGGAGAGGAGATCTTTACTGGCTAGTTTTCCGCGCGATTTCCCGCGAGAAAACGAGAAAGGATTGAGAGTCCGAGATTGGAGCGAGACGCCCGCGCTCGGCCGGAAAGCGAACATTCTTCGTTCCACCGTGAAAGAAAGAAAGAAATGGTGGATAGAAGGTGGAGAGAAGTCGAAAAAGCTCGGTTAGAGGTTCCCGAGTTGGTCGCCGTGAGAGGAGCGCCCGAGACGAGGTGAACTGGGAGGATGAGTCGTAGAAGAAGAAGAAGAAGAAGAAGAAGAAGAAGAGAAACGAGAAAGGAGAACGGCGACCGTATAAGTGAGACGTGGAACAGTGGCTTAGCGTGGAGTATTATCGTATGAGAATCTCTCATCGGATCCAATAGTTCGAGCGCGCGGATGTGGAATAAAGCTCATCAAGGATTCAGCCCGCAATCCGTACTCGATGAATTAAAGATGTCGCCAGGAGTAACAAGAATGAAATCTTCGTTCCCTTTTCGTCCTGTTCGCGCTACTCGAGGGCCTGGCGAGTTCCTCTTCCTTCTCGATCTTCCTGCTCTACCCCGCCGGCTTCCCTCGCCTGGCGCTTTTCTCGGTCCGTAGAATCACCTCGATACTTACCCGTCTCATTACGAATAGGATTAACCTCAGTCAGCCGCGTTCGTGGGATTCTATCGGAGACAGAAATCTATGATAAAGAGAATTGAATTTCGATGGATAAGCTGTCGTGGATCGGATGCCGTCCCTGATTAGCCGTGCGAGGGATCGCGGGTATGTCCGCGCCTCTATTCGCATTTTTTATCCCTCCTGTCAATTTTATTGCTCCTCTGTTGTTAGTTTTTCGTTAGAGTCCTACCGAATCGAATGCGAGTTTTTTACATGTTTATTAAGCGTTGCTTTAAATTAGTTCGATTATCGGGAATCCAGGGTGACGTAATCGTTGCAGAGTGATGTTCTGGTACAAGTAGTTGACACGCTGAACTGGCAATTGAATTCTCTGGCTACGGTTAAGTATCTATAATCCCATACATTTCTGAATCGATTATGCAACATCTCCGAGTAGATTAATTTGCTGCTCTTTATCCATCCAAGTTTCGTTATTACTTTGCGTTAACTCTAGTTAAGCATCATTCATAATACAGTTATAATATAATGCATTATTTCGAAATATTACAACTACTTGATCGCATGAAATGCTTTTGGGCAAAAATGATGTTACAATTGATACATGATCCTTGTTTAGACATACTGTAACGAAACGGCTCCGAGTGCCAAAGTGTTGATAAATCCACGAACCTATATCCAAGAAATAACCACCGTTTCGACGGTCGAAATAAAGTTGCTGGCGTGGGCTAATACAGATCGCATGAAGCGAATAACCTATAACCGTCGGTTTCGTTTAAGAGGCCACCGCTTTCCAATCGACGCCGCCAGGTCTTCGCGACCGTGGGTGTTCATCATCGCTTTGCGCCGCGCGAGGAGCGAAATGGTTCGAAAGTGGGTTAACCGCGAAACAGATGCGAATAGCGGGGCCGAATAGACAAATAAATGGATACGGGGAATAGAGACCGCGGGATAGAGGGAGACGACGATTGCCAGATAGAGACGAGGATCACGGTCTCAAAAAGCGGGGAAAAGAGAGAAGTCGAGCGTCGGGGGTTCATTCGGGGTGAACGGAAGTGTCACGGGCGCCAAAGAGCGGTATCAGGGCAGAGTGTCAGCAGAAAATCGCGCGAGTAACTGCGCTGGAGAGGGGCACCGAGGAATGGTAGGGCAGAAACAGAACGAGAGGGCGCCAAAGGGGTAGGGTAGATTTGTACCTGCGTGGTTGCCATCATTAGGATGGTGGGCCATAGCTGCAATGCGGGCACCCATGCGACCGAGTGGAGGGGCAGAAACCGAGGGTACCCTCTCTATGCACACCGACTATGCACTCCGACTATACACCGACTATGCACTATCGCGAGCTTCGGGGAGTGGGGTTGGCTCGCGGCCAGGTAAGCTCCAGGTTCTGTCATCCCTCCTACGTTACTACGTTCCAGCCTATATGCGCCTACGAAATCAAGCAACCCTCCCTCCCCCTGGTTCACCCACAGCCCCGTCCCCTGCTCCCACTATGCAGATCGGCCTTCGGGGAAAATGACTAACTAATATGTCTTCCTCGTGGTTCGCCATACCCCGCGGAGCATAAAGCACACGCGAATGCTTTTATCTTCTTGCGGTGCCCGGTTACTCGTAATTTTCTGCCATTACCGATATTAGCGATCCTTTCTCTTCTTTTTGTTTTAAATCCCATCGATCCGCCTTCAATTCCGCATGCACTTCAGGCATCCCTTCCTCGGGGATGGGTCTTCCGCTATCAGCGTTAACCCTCTGCGAGCCGGATTATATTTGACTGCTGAACAGAATTGTACGGCTAACAGCGATGCCAGGTTGACGGACGTTGTGTTACAAAAATCTTATTAAATGCTCTGTAATAAGAATGGAGATTTTTATGAAACGTCTCAGTCAAAAATAATGTAACTACCTTGAAATTTCTATCATGGCATTTCGCTATTTTTCTAATTTTCAAGCGATACAAATCTGCTTGTTGACGAGCAAGTCATCTACAAAAAATAAATTCTTATTAGATTTATTTTTGTATTACGAATTATTTCTCTCGGAGATATCGATGCTTTTGTGCGACAGTGAATCCAGAGTCATCTATAGGCGACGTATCTCTTAAGATTTCAGGAATCTTAGCAAGTGACCGGGATTGTCCTAAGTTTATACTACATCACCGTTAATGGTCCGACGTAAAAGCCGACGCGAAGTACGTAGCGCAGTCTTTTTGGGATGCTGCATATTCGCCGAAATAGACCGGCACGCGAAGCAGAGCAACGTGAGAGTGCTTCTCTCGCCTACCCTCTGCTCCCCTGCTCCCCTTTCGCCTCCTCCTCTCACTCTCATCTCGAGGAATATAGCCCGAGGTGAACAGATAGGGTGCCAGAATGACTGCTGTGCGTTCCTAGTCTGGCCAATGAGGCAATGTTTATTTGTTTATTCGGCGTGCACGACACCCGGGCGTCGTCGGGTAATTGCTGTCGTCCGCCACGGACAACTCGACGAAACTCTGCATGCCTGTCCGTTCAGTGTTCGGGTTTGTTGAACTGTGTCAGTACGGGAGATTGTGATTCAAGTTGGCTTGCGGGGGTTCCGCTCGATACGCGGCACTTTAATCGCTCGTTCCTCGTTATTTCCCGCGATAGACGGGAAATATTTTTACTTTGTCGATGGACCAATTCCATTTCCATTGTATTTCTGCATTTGAACGAAAGTATTGAATTACGCGAGGGAACATTTAACGTTGTCAAAAGTTGGACGTCTGTCTCTCTTGCTGTCATAAAACTTCGCTTATGCGATGCTATTAAGCTGTTTCATAATTTATGCTTTCGACCTAAAACCGTCGCTTGGTTTAATTCAACAGAAAGTTTTTGTGGTGTATCGATTGCACGTTCAACCAGTCGAAACATTTATTTCAAAACATCGAACCTATTATTTAATTTATACGAAATTCTTTGATAGACACAGAGGGTACAAATATTTACGAGACCGAGTGTATATCCACGTCACCTCAGTCGACGAATCAACGAGGGGTTGATTCACAAAAATGTCCCGAATTCGATTCCCTTCTATGTACCCACCCCGCATCTGCGTCGAACGAGTACAATCTTCGTATCAGCAGTGATCAATTTGAGATCCAGTCTCGAAGGTAGCAAAAACCGTCGCCTTTTCTCCCATCCAAAGCACAATGGACGCGCTGAAAAAGAAACGGTGCTCGCACTATTTCACGTCGCTTCCACACTCGGCCACAGTTATCAATTTGAGGGTATCCAAAAAGATCGCCCGGTGGAGCAAATTCAGGATCACCATTCACCCCGGGAATGTTGGTACAATCCCTTCCATCCTTCCTTCCTCCTTTTCTGCCTGCTTGCCTAAGAGAGATCCGCCGTCTCGCGTCATAGAGCTCGCAACGTGAAATCGAGTCCTCGGAACATATTGGTTGGTACTGTCGAGGAGCTGTAGCCTCGACTGCCGGGGCAATAGTGAATAGGAGAAAAAGGGATGCCGGGATGGTGGGTTTCATTCAAATGAGATCCGACCTAGAGAAGCAAGGGGATAGGGGTGGAGGGGGTGGCGAGGGCTACAGGAGAGGGCAATAGCATAGAGAGGCCGGGAAGGTAAGAAAACGGAGAAAAGAAGGGGATGAAAAAAAAAAGAGATCGCAAGCGTTGGTCTTCTCGAGTGTTTTTCTATTCAGAGAGGACTCGCATAAAGTTCTATATACCGAGTTCTA
Organism: Hylaeus volcanicus; assembly: GCF_026283585.1. NCBI lineage: Eukaryota > Metazoa > Arthropoda > Insecta > Hymenoptera > Colletidae > Hylaeus > Hylaeus volcanicus. Next base: position 27,163,290 of record NC_071978.1, on the reverse strand, counting down.
TCCCATTCTATAGCAAGAACGTGGATACCTTGGGAGAGTAGGGATAGAAGACGAAGGACGAGGTAAAAGGGGTTGGTTCACCCGTTCCAGAGTGCCGTTCATTGAAACGAATGGCCTACCTTTCTCCCTTCCTCCTTTTGTCAACTCGCTCTCTATCTTCGCAATTTCACCTCTCTATTTCGCCCTTTTCTTCCCTGATCCGTCTCGCTCCCTCCCGCTCGCTCTTTAGCCTTTCTCTTCGCGACCCTCGAACGCCTTCCTTCTTCCCGCATGATCTCTTCCTTCTCCGCTCCGCCTTCTTTCGCCGTTCCCGGCGTCCCCGTCGCCGCGAATCCGCCAGGATTACTTATCGTTCGCCAAAGGACGCTCAAGGCTCAACCTAAAGCATCATTTGAATAAACGCGGAGTTACTGCTCCGTGTTACGAGCCCCTGTTAGGAGGACGGAGACGGGAATAGATGGATAGATAAATAGATGGATAAAGAGAGGCGAAGGCGGGTGTCCCGCGACTATAGTAATGGCTCACGAAGTCTCCCGGCAGAAAGGGAATACCTTCCTCTCTGTTATCCCGAGAATGAGACTCCTGTTGCCCGTGGATGGTGTTTCCCCAACGTGTGGTTCGCGATGAAACGAAAATACGCGACGGGAACGTGTTAATTGCGTTCAAATGAGGCCCCGCAGTGGACGACGCTTGCGCGTTCGTGGAATTAACGTGGGGGGATTAGCAAAGGAACGAGATTGTTGGCACTTTAGGCAATTCGTGGTCTGATAAGAGGCAAGACGTTAACGTTTCACCATTATTTTTATACGCGACCAAAACGATTATCGCGAGCACACGTCACGAAATAAACTTCCGTACCGCGGGAATCGTCTCTCGAGACAAACGCGGCGTCTGCCTAGCGGTGCTCCAAAATTTATTAGCGCGATCTCGGGCGCAATGCTTCACGGCGAGCACTCACAAAATGAAGGCGTTCGAGCATGGACCTTCTCCCGGCCTCTGCCCCGCGCTCCCTGTTCTCTGAAATATTAAAACACTCTTATTCAAATCCGTGCCGTGTAATTTTCTTAAGCCCCGTCGCGCTTCGGCAAATTGCAGCGTCCGCTTTTTAATAAGAGAAAAATTCCCGAGGAACAAAAGCCGCGGAGGTCGCCGCTAAGGGGTTGGGGAGGGAATCGTCGAGGGTAGATCGCGTCCTCCAGGGATTCCTAACGGGTGGTGTTATTTCGCGCGGATGGAGACACCGCCGCCCGCGAGAATTTAAATATTTCAGAACGGCGTGCAACCTTTTGCGCGCGGGTTTCCCGCGGAAAGAGCGCGCGCGGCTGGCGCGCTCGTCGAGGAGCGACGGAAAAGGTCAGAGAGCGACGTGGGTAACCGGTTTGAATTATTTCGTCGGGACTATGAGCATGTCGAGAATCAGAGATCGGAAAAGGTACTCTACGGCCAAAGTAATTCGTTCCGTATCGTACAGCGCGAAGGAAAAAAGGAAGCATTAACGTGGATGAGGAAAGGGGGGAGAGACGAGAGAGAAATGGACGGCCGACACGCGAGCGTTTCAGCGTAACAGTGTTACCGGGACGAAATCGAAGGCAACCCTGTCATCCGAACTTCCGTTTCGTGTCACGAATAAATAGATTGCGAGTCTCGTGTTCCGCGGCTCGATTCTTTCCCTTAATTCGCGGTGGAAGCCGCGGGCTGTACACGTGACGTGCGATCGGTGACGATTTCGCGTTGCGCAGGGTATTTCGCGTTGCAGTTGTCTGTAATTTTACAGTTCGCAATCTTTCCTCTACTTTCAGGACTTTGGAGAGATTTCTACTAGAAGGCATCGAAAAGATTTTCGTAATTGTTTCCGAGAACGAATTAATACGTATGCTTCTGTGGGGATTCGTTTAAATATGCGGAGGAGAAAGAAAATTATTCACTCGAGGGGTGGTTGATTTATTCACGTAACGAACAAAAATAAATCGATGACAGATAGATTACTCACGAGAAGCAGATGACATGGCATTAAAGAGAACTGTACCCGTTTGAATGTCGTATAAACAGCATTCGTTAGCAGCTAACATTTAGATGTCACAGTGACCTGGTGGAGATATACGAGACCGGAAGCCGCGGACGCGTCCAGTTGAAAATGACGGTAACGAGGAAACAGGATGCTGCGAGCACCTTCTGATTAGGATTGAATCAAGCTTAGGTGTCCCAACTCGGAAGCCTCCGCCAGCTGGAGGGCCTCCAAAGATTAATTTGAGGTTAATTGATGAATTCTAGGACAAGCATGAAATGCGTCAAGCTTCTGATACCTACATACATCCGTATATCTTCATTTCCTGATGCTCAAAATCTGGAGTGAGGAGTTTCTCCATGATGAAACGTGTAAAGGAATGTAGATGTCAGTTTTATCTACTAGTTTATCCTACAAACTAAAGTCCACCAACTTTTCCTTCCCTTTGAAGATATCATCGAGGACGTCGCAGTAGGTACTGTAAGCCCAGAGTGGGCAACAAAATCTTAATTCAGCCCAGCTTTTGATTCTTCCACGTCTATTTATAAAGTCAGCCCGATATTATAACTTTAGGCCAGTGACAGGCTTAAAATATTCGAGCACCGCGCATCCTCTAGCATAATTCTGCCGTTTCAGTAAATTGGCGCCATTTGGCTCGTCCAGGCGGCCTCTTTCGACCCACGAATTTACGATTTCAGTAGTGCCGCTCGCGCACACGCCTTCCCCACCATTTTGCAACCACGATCCCTAGGATCCCATTCCGGAAGACAAGATAGGCCTGATAAATGTTGACGAATACGCCAGTCTCGGAGTAACACAGCCTGCGGCTGAGCGCGTCAGGTGCTTCTCGCCGTAATGCGATTGACTTTATCTTCGGTAATCGCGTACAAGTGGAAAAGCCCTCGTTCTCCTCTTTTCTCTGGCGTCTCTCACCCGAGGCCTTGTTCCTTTTTCATTCTCGTCCGTTGAGTGCAACAAAGGGTAAGTATAGATGTCCGCTAGCATCCGATCTCCCCGGTTCCTCGTGTTCCTAGATGTTTTGGTTTCAAAAATGCAGAAAGATCGCGACATTTTGTTTGTATGGACGAGAATATGCATGTTTGTTGGTCTCGATTTGCGTCCTCTGCGCTTCGAGTAATTCAGTAGAAAATCATGTTCACGTTTGTATACGAGGTATGATGTCAGTAAATTATTTAAAAAATCGCGTATGTACATTAAAAATTTGGCCATGAAATTTGCACTAGTATCTTTCACCTAATCTTCCAAAAAATCCCAAATGATTATTCTACTTCCTCATTCTACAATTCTAAAATTCCTCGCTAGAAACGTGACTGTTAAAAGCGAGAAAATTTGACGGGTTCCGAAGCCAATACCGAGTTCCACGGAAGCGTCACCAGCCTCTCCTCTCGTCGTTATCGTTGTCGTCGACGGTCCCTTCCCGTTCCGCTAATAAAATAATCCCCCCCTCCCTTGGGAACGTGGTTATTTATGCTTCTCGAGTGTGGCTGGTCTCGTCCTGTGCCCCCGTCCGTTCGGCGCGCTAATGCGTCGGAGATTAACGGTTTCAAATCGTTTTCTGTGCGAGTGTCACCGTTGCGAAAGTGCGATCGCTAGGTGGACGTGTTGCTTGTCGTGAACACTTGCGTTCTCCTTTCATCTTCAGCCCGTGACGGTCGCGCCGAGTGCATCGGCTGTTGCTTTCTGTAAAGGAGATCGTGGGCTGATGTCAGAACTGAACGCTGTCGGAATTCGAATAACAACCGATGCATACGGACCCTCTGATTAACCCTTTGACTGCGTACGTCGAGCGTACACATCGGGAATTAGTTGGCTTTCATTTGCTATCTTAATATACAGCGGCAATTGCAACACTTCTTAAAAAGTCGGTCGAATGTGTGGATTACATTGCAGAGGTGGTAGATGCGAATGGTTTCTGATATGTTGATATTTTTGCCTTTATGTAATATGTAAATTAGAGGGAGAAATGAATACGACCGAAGGATCATTGAAGAATTAGACCTCCCACTTCTCATACCTGTCGCGGTCACGGTCACCGGTCGCTTATGACGGTTGATTCGACATAGTATAGATACGATTTCATTTACGTATTTTAGAGCGTTTTCACAATTCGTCGCTCGAAGTAACGATTCATTTATCACGAATTATTCACTGTTAATAAGTGTTATCGAAATTCATACGAGATATGGGCATCGGTGAATCAAATTTCGTGGTAATTGATATTATTGTATTATCAATGAAGTGATTAATAACGTTGGATGATCAGTGATTTGAATTATCTACAATTTCTGGTACAAGTAGAAGGTGTGATGTAATAATTTTAAACGAAGCAATCTTGTTTTTACTGGCTACATTTTCATGACTGTGGATAAGGGTTAATTTAATAACATTTCTTTAACCAAAGATAAAGTAAGACCTGCAGAGAATAGACTTTCTACTCAAAGAAAAAAATTCACGACGAAGTTAAGCCAGAAATTTCGAGTGTTAATGTTTTACAGCGAAAAAGTTAGGTTCCCCTACACCCTCCAGATATTCTCTGACGTCATTAGCGCCGCAGAAGTAACTGCAACATTCAAATTACTTGCCGGTAGTTACTGGCAAAGAAGGGTCACCTTAATTTTCCGAGAATACTAATTAAGTATCACTAATTAATTCCGTAGGATGATGTAATTTATGCGAACAGCTTGTTACCAAACAGGTGGTATTCAGCGGCTAATGACCTGGGAACACCAATAATTCATTGATTAACGCCATCTACTGAATAAACAATAAGCGCTCCACTCTGCCGTCTGCCCCCCTCTTACACCTTGTCGTTCCCTCAGTCTTCCTTTTCTCATTAGGATGTAACAATCGAATTTAATAATACACCGTGATAATTCATTACAGCTTTCTCAAGTGCTCCCCGTAACGAGCCGGAGGGATTTTAATACCTTTCCAGAACACCTTTAAAAAGGATTAACTTAATAGGTGGTCTCATTACGTCTTAATTGTGTCCGTGGAACATCTCGATACGATGAAAAAGGATTGCATTCTTCACTAGATGTTGTTTCACCTGTAAGATAACTGTTTTAGAATTTCTTGCTCCAAGCTGGTTACAGTTGGAATTCTGGGTTTATTAAAACCGTTCGTTGAATTAATATCTCACCATAAGTATCATCGAATGCCTCGTCGTTTAATTTTTCTCAGAAGTCGAATATAATTCACACTATAGAGGAGTAAATTGTCTTGAAAGAACAAGCATCAACGCAGCTCACTACGAACCTTCCATTTACTTTTAAATTACTTGCCTATGACCCGAATTCTGTTCGGGATAACAGGTTCTCTTCGTTTTTCGGACCTTCTTCCCCGATTGTCCTGTTCCTGGACGGTCACGAACTGAACGCACGAACGGAAGAAGCGAACGAAGATAACCAAAACGTATGCACGATACTGTCCCAGCTGGAGTATCGCGATGGCGCATCTGCAATTTATCGAAGTCGAAGACCGCTCGCGACCGAATAGGCAAGTAACTACCGAGCATTACGAGGTCCTCAGAGCGATCTGGATAAAATAGCGTATAATTAGATAGAGTGTAAGATATATTTGGAGTGTGTCCATGTTGGCCCGCGGCCAGAGTTCACCCTTTTGATATATACTTATAAAGGAGGTCAAGAGGGTGCCCTCGTCAGAGGGATAGCGCGAACGCGTTTCGGGGAACTTTTACACGGCGCAGGATTGATTGAATAATTTATTACGTCACTCCTTGGGAAATTTCTCAAATTTAATCAAACTGGTAGGAATTTAACTTATCCGCATTTTTAATGAACGTATGATAAAGAGTGTCCATTCTCGGTCTTATCAAGAGTTCCTTCTGTCTTGGAAATGAAAAATTCGTGCAAAATTGTTAAAAGTCTCATGGAAGGAACGAAAAACATAAAACGGTAGGAAAATTGTCAGAAGTGGGTCCAATCGTATTATTCCTGGTCTCGATATGAACCGTATCACGCAAATAACAAATCTGAATCACCTTTCTTCAAAAATATTATCTTACCAAACTATTAATCCCATTTATTCGCTTGTAATATACATACAATGTTTCACGTTACTTTTTCAATTTTACTTTGCTCTGCCATATTTCAAGAGTCGTTTAAATTTCGCGTAACCTTCGTGCCAGAACCCCCAGTACTCGCACACCATTCGCAGATTACAATAAATCTTTCGAAGTATGATGCACATTTAACCGTCTAAGAAAGAGCTTAAGAGAAAAATTTTTTCCTTTTGCTCTCCAGTGGCTGTTGACTAATACGATGTGTTTCCTCAGCGGCGAATGAAATATTTAGTAGTGCGGATACACTGTGCCGGGTTATAAATGACGCGGAAGCAGCCATAAATTTTTAACTGCACGTGTATTTCACGCGACACACGATGTAGAGGGAAAGACCATTAAATGTCTAGAAAACAATTGCACATCGTTTCTCTCTGCTCCTTTTTATTATTTTTTTTTTTTTGTTTGTTTGTTAGTTTACCGAATGATTCGCATCGTTCGCGCGTTCTTTCGGTAAATCATTTTTTCTAATATCCGAGAAATCTTTCGCATCACGCTATTGTAAGGGATCGACGACGCGGTCGTCGTAAATTTTACAGCGAGCGAAAGTTCGATATCAGATCTTTCTTAATTACACGTTGCGGCTTAACTTGTCAAGTGTGCGCAATTAATTTTCTACGGTGTTAAGCTAAGCTAAAGCTCTCCCCTGAACGCACGCAGCGTGTTCATGAATGACGGGGATTACGCTCGGTACTGTCGACTTACATTGTTGTCTAATAATTCTAATTAGCGTTAACGAATCCCTTCGTTCCATTCGACCGCGGTATTTCGCGGCGTGCTCCAATTTCGGATTTATCGAATCGGCTCTCGAAATTGAAAATAAATTTATCGACGGTACTCGCATTTATTTAGTGTTAAGAGTTTCTACTGTCTTATTTAGGGTAAATATATTCAATAGATACAGTTCATTGGAGTAGAAATCAATGATTCTCCCGTTAGAAATGCGTTATTTTAATTACTCTAACGACTGTTATCCATTGCTGATGATTCAGTTGTTCGTTCCCTCTCCTAACACAGTTCACGTTGAACTCGAAACGGTTCGCGTGCCACGGGGTTCCTAGTTTGATTCACAAAAGGTCTGGTCTGCTTAGAGGCCGGCTATGATTCTGAATGAGGATGAGGGAGATAAGAACCTCGCGATTATTCACCGTTGAAATTCAGTTCCCCCCCGACGTTCGCGTTCAGCAATTCCACGGGCCTCGCCCGTTCAGCGAAAACTCTCCATAGCGACTGATTTGCTAAAATTATTCTTTAGGTTGGATGTAACGAGCGCGGTGTTGCCGATAACCGACAGGAAACGGCTACTCGTAAATTCTCCCCGTATCATATGATTCACGAAATGGTCTGGTAGTTTCATTATGTTCTCTGTAATTGGTGACCCGCGTACCGAAAATGGACCCTGCTTTCGCGAAGATAACGAGCGATAATAAATCATCCGTGACGAAGAGTTCGTCGAACAAACCCCTATCGCGCCAACTATTCGCGTTTAACGCTATTCGAGTGTTATCGTGGGACCGGGAGACGTTGCTGCTTGGATTTGTCTTCGACTTTAGCGTGACTCGTAGTATTTCAGAGAATTCATTTGGAATAAAAAGGGTTGGTGATTTTCAGACTTTTTAGAAAAAGAATTTTTAAATTTTGATTATGATTCGATGGCTTCTTCAAACAAAATATAGTCCACCAAGATAACCAAAATCTTCCCGGATGTTGGAAGCAAAGGAATTAAATTATGTTTCGTTATCGTTTCAGAGAGCCTAAGGGAGTACTTCACCAAGTACGGGGACATCACAGAAGTCATGGTCATGAAAGATCCCACCACGCGACGATCAAGGTAAGACGCCCACCTTTAAAGAACCGATCTTTAATTACTGAAAACACGGGAACGGGTTTCGTATTTACATCGCCGACTCAACTTTCCTATCGAGCGTTTTTATGCATCGCGATAGCACAGCCACGGGAGGCATCTGGACTTTTAATAGCGATGCGAGTATTCGCGATCGCTTATCTTCCCGCGGTTTTATGGAACGTCGTTCCCTTTTGATACTAAGTTATGGGGGCGTTTGACGGTCGACCAAGGATTCCTAGACCCCTTATTAGCTGCGCTGCGGTATTCTGCGTTCGCGTGCTCGCGTTTCCTCTCGACCGCAGATATGCTAGCTGCGTTATATTCTTGCGCATTATGCTGATCGCGTCTTAAATTAAACCGTCGAGATCTGGCGAAATAACTGATCGTCGGGATCGGTTAGGTCATTAGTCACGATAAGGGCGATCGTAGCGGCCGGGGCGATGATGGAACGATAGTTTTCATGGATTTATAACACCGGCTAGGGGGTTGCGTCGCCTTTACGACGTCGGATCCGAGTCTACTTTCACGATGATTTAGGTTAGTCAGATTAATTTTTATGTGGCGATAAGAAGTAATGCTTAACACTTCGTTGCACGGTGTTGGTTATTTTCTTCTTTAATTGAGATTATTATCGATATTTTATATATCTTTACGTTCGTGCAAATTCTCACACATTTTCTCACATTTCCACTTACCACTTTGTTAGAAAGAGTCATGAAATTAATAAAGAAAATGTAGACTCGGCTAAATAATACTTGACTTCGCTTTACAAACTATTTAAAAAAAAATGAGATGTCAAAAGGCTCGACCTCTGTTAAAATTTTGTTTAACAGAGAAGAAATCTCGTTCTTAAACGTGACGCACCCGGTGCGCTGCAGGATAGACATAAATAAACGTAAGAGCATATTATGAACACGTAACAGGTCTTAAGCGCAGATCCTCGCAGTCGAAGAAGAAGCACCGTTAAAGTTTGCAACATGCAGCTGGGTTTACGATACGTACGTGACTTTCTCGTTACTTTTGAGATTTAGAATTTGCATGCTCCTCTGTCTATATTTATGGACAGGAGAGCACAAAATTCCAATTAAGACTCGGAGTCGCTTCCGCCTTCAGAATGCTAGAATTCAGATAGGGATTACGGGATCGCAGCACCGCTTCTCTAATTAAGGACACGCGCAACGAACCTGAAAGTAGTGTGTTTTAGGAAATCGCCCAGGGAATCCTCATTGGAATTCTCACGTCTCTATCTCTACCAGCGATACTTCGAGAATAACATTGGAGAAGACGTTAGAAGTTTGTCTTAAAGTAGAGCCAATTTCGAGAAAGTGTGCTTGAAGAAGAAGTAGTTAGTAACTGGCTGGCGTTGGTATGGCATTTCAGACTTTGCTCGAAAATTGATGTCGATGACATATTAACAATTAAGTGTACTATTTTTTATTTTGTTTACGAGCTCATGTACACGTTGATAATATAATTCAAAGACTCAGAACACGCGGTAGTCCAATTCCTGAAGGTATCAGGTACTAAGGTTTAACTATAGACGTGTTTGAATATGTTTAATTATTTCGAACTTGAATATTTTCTACTTAAATTATAGTACATTTCTTGAAATTGCTTGTTCGCAGTAAACCTCTGCGTTAGGTTGCCAGCAACCAGCATCCTTCATTTCTAAGACGGAGACCAAAGGCATATTAAGAGGGTCGACGACGGTCGACGACGGTCGACACATAATAAAAGTTGACCCATTTCAAGCCTCCGAGTGAGCTTTTGAGCCTCAGAAATTCAGGGCAGTAGCGGTATTAACTAAATGGCAATTAAATTTCACGTGCCTTGGGGGAATGTGCGAGTCCCAAACTTCAAGGGAAGATGGTAACGCTATAACATTTAAGTTGCGTCACCCACACTTGGGCCAGCGCCTCTTAGACAGGACTCGCCATATCTTAACTCTCTCAAATTTAAAACTCTACTTACACGTTGACTATTACTAGCATTACTATTAACGCTTCTAGCACCGTTGCGATAGTTACACGATGATTCTGTAAGCGGTCGCCAACAACGGCTGACAAGTTATCGATAGTGTCTTCGTGAATAGCTAATCGAATTTCCAAGTCGGCTGATAACCTATTTTCGAGTCGGTGGGGCTGTTTATGATAATGTCCCGCGATAGGACGGGTTAACAGGCACGAAATCCGCGCGCACAGATGCGAGCAGGACTATCTGGTGCAGCAAGCGGCGAGTTGGTAAGTGCGATGCATCTGCGGTAGATAGCGAAAGGAAATAATGGGCGCATGGGATCGCTTTCGTGGCGAGCAGGTAAAGCTAGATCGCATTCGTTGTCACATTTATCTGGCTGATAAGTCTATTCTTGGCCCGCGCATCTGGGCCTACCATCTTCAAATACGTTGCGCGTGCTGGATGACTATAAATGTACGTGTCATTATTAATGTTATGCATCGTACGCCGAAATAGACCTTACACGCGCGTAATCCGCTACTAGCAGCGCGATATCGCGGCTTTCATTCGTTCACGATGTTATTGAAAGAGAAAGCTTGCTATCCTTGCTGCCAGTTCTCGCGGTGTAGCGATTCCTCGCCTCGAGATAGAGTTTCAGCCTCGAGATAGAATGTTAGCACGGTATTCGAGAAACGGGATCGTCCCCGTTGTTTGTGTTTCTTCGGCTCGAGCAGCCGGAAGTTGGGGGAATTAATAGTGCATGCAACGGTGGCAACTATCGATACAAATTGCGAATATTTAGAAATAGATTGATTCTTCTTGCTGATTCAAGCAGTTGCTCTCGATAGAAATTTTGTTAGACGCAACTGTATGTTAAATGTCTTTGATACTTCCGAAATAATTGAAATACTATGAGAAGTTTCCTGTTTACTAAAGAACACTCAAATTATTAGCGTCGACAATGTTATGCGTATTAAATCTTATACATTGCGAGGACTTTACAGATTGCTTGTGGCGAGTACAAATCACTTACTTTATAATGTTGTTAATTTAGTAGAGTTAGACAGCCGAAGTGACATGTCGTGAAACGCCGACTTTTCTCCATAAATATGTCTCGTATAAACTGTTCGAACATTTCCGTGGAACGAAGACGTTGGGAAGGTATCGGGCGGAAAGTGTAAAGCTGTTCTCTTGTCAGCGAAATGATAGAATTTATGGATGCAAAGCATTTAGTTTGCGTTCGTTGGTTAAAGAAAGCAATCACTGAGAGAAGTTCATGGGACGCCCGTCCAAGCGCGATTTTATCGATGGTTTCGTTAAATTCCTTGCCTCCTGTTCGCATCTCACGAATATTCAACCCGTCCCTCGCGAGAAAACTAAAATAATCTCCGCGGCTTCCTCGCGGATATTGATGACGTCGCCGCCACGTGTGGGCTCGCTGAGAATTTCCACCCCTGCAGTCCTCGTATCAGAGATGGAGAACATGGGTAAATACGAAAAGGCAAGAGTGACTGGCAAGTGAAGATTGGCACGTCTATAAATAACCCAGGACGGATACGTATCGACAACTCCTTACACTCGAAATATTTTCGTTTTACGACACGCTTTTCAGACCGTTCCAATGCTGCCGCGATTCTTTCGGCAGTTTTGCAAATACTCGAACCTCCGTTGAACGTGATAATATTAGGTTTGGAAGACAGTTTCAAGCAGCCCAATGTATCTCAACTCTAACGCTTCTCGAAACAAACTTACACCTCTTCCAAAAGTTGTAACTCGTGACCAAGTGGCTTCTATCGTCGCTGACAATCCTATAAAGTGGTCGATGCGAAGAAACGATTCGAAAATGAAGGACGAAAATGTTCATATTTTCTATCATACGTACTCTTTCCATGACACGATATTATTTACCCGATTTCATGTATCAAATCTTCCATTTCCCTTCCAACGCGTCCATTAATAAGAAAATTATCAGTCAGAGATGCTGGGGCTTCCTCGGAATTCCCAGGGAGATAGTTGCTTTCTATTAATTCAGATTGCTGTACAATTTGCACAGTTTCCCACTAATTGTATCTTAGCAGCTGATGCAAATTGTCCAAAGTTCGAGTTAAGTTTCCCAGCGTAATTGTTGTCGTGACTCGGTAACCTTGCGACGGTAACCGGGCTCCTTCGGGCTGCGGGGAAGGGTAACAAAAATAGGTGTTCTCACCTGAAGGCGAAATCGAGCAACAGTTTCGAAGTGACGCTGGCAAACAGAAAATCCACGCAGCGGTACGAACGTTAAATGCCGGCATCAGAGTAATTACTGGGCTTTAAATGGAGGAAGCGAGGGGACGACAACGACCACGACGTCGACGGGGCTTGACAGAAGGGGCGAGATCGGCGAAGAGGGTGCACCGAGCCAGGTCAGGTAGCTGCGAGGCGATGGAGGAAAAGGAACCACGAAGTATAGAGACACGATTCGTTTTGGCATTCGATCGTTGGAATATTTTGGAGCAACGGTGGTCAAATTATTAGAGGCAAAGGAAAAATATTTGAATAGCTAACAAAGGCATTATTAGATTAATTCTTTCTTCTTCTTTATTAGTCAACTCTACATTTTCTTCTTCATGCCCTTCCCACAAAACGAAGACTTTTCAAGCGACTTACTTTCGGTGTTACCCACTCAGTTCCACCGTTGCGCGAGATATCATCCGCGTCCATCGTCTTGACAGCGTACAGACATTCCAGGAATATCGGACTCACAGATGACATTGTTGTCACAATTATTCGTTACATTCGTCGTAGGCATACTTACGGTAATGCGCATCACGAACGAGCCGCGCTTTCATGATTTACGTTATTCCTGTGTGAATAGCAGACAACTAGTCCTCCTTTTGATGCACCCTCGAATGGCTGGTGATCAAAGCGCAGTATAAACATGCAAGCGACGAGAATGTTCAGCCGTGTCGAGACCATCGTCGCAGCCATAACCCAGCACGCTCTGCGTAGTTGGGGAATTAAGTCCCGGACACTTTGACATATGACTTGACACTGAAACGGGAACAAGAAGGACAGGACGTCTACCGCATAGAGGAGCGGGCGTCGTTTATGATGATTTGATGACGTGTCTGAAAAAACGTGTCACGGCTTTGTCCGATTCTTTCATCTCGGTTAAACAGTTCGTCTTTATGCACCGTGATTTATGTAACAACGTGGCGTAGTTTGAAGGATTTCTGCTCGCTGCTGGATCGAGGTTCGCTTGTAGTTTTAGTTACTTGGTTGGCAGCTATCGTGAAACGCGGAGACTGTGAATCGGTGAGTTTTTTTACGTTATTTGTAGTAAATTTATTTTTTTTTAGCCAGAATCGAGAGTGCAGACTCTATACAAACTTTGACGAACTTAGAAAAAAATAAAATCAGTTAAAGAGTGTCCATATTCAGCTATTGTTCCTCGTGAATTAATAGTCCTACCCTTGAGATATTCGTTACTCGATACTGAAAACTTATCAGACAGAGGATCTTACCTCGCTACCTACCGAGGAGCATGAATTTACGCGCACGCATGTGTAACATCCAGGGATTAGCAGATTTACAGCCGTGCGAACCGGTAGTTTCCATAGAAGCTCGCGGGATTCGCGACGAGCGAATGGTAAACTCCTTCCCTCGCCGTTTATTTCAGAGACCACCCATCCAACGCCTTATACGGTATCTGAAATTCATTAACACCAGACTATGCTACTAATTGGCGCGTTTCTATAACGGCGTGTTGTTAAAGGGATTGTACAGCGATAATCGCAGTTAAATTGTCGCGTAACTCTTTAAATTATCGTGTCCCGCTCGCTCTAACGTCGGTTACTCTTCGCCGCCTTGCTCTTCCCCGTTTAATTAATTGGCCAGAAACTTTCAGCCGTCCGCCCCGACTCTCTCTCTAATTATTCATTCCTTTCATTCCCACGGGAACGAGCGAGGTAGGATCAGGAAGGCAGCGCGGGTACGGAGCGACCGGACAACAAAACGAAACACAGGACAACTTACTAGCGTCGAGTTATAAAGCACAGAAGCAACAGTCGGGCCTATTCGCGCCCGCTTATTACGCGGAAATGAAGCCAGTGGAATCAAACTGGCCCCCTCTCTCTCTCTCCACGTACACCTCTCTACTTTGTTGTATCATGTTGCTTTTCGTCTTTCAACATTGTCCAAATTTCAACGACTATCAGGTAGATTATTCTTTGATCCCTTCAAGAGAATTTTCATCGTGAACAAGAATGTGGGCATTTTGTTGGTAAAATTGAATAGAAAACTTGAGAAAACACAGAGGTGTACTCCAGAAATATATACCGCTGACGAAACGTTTAACACGTGATCTCTCGAGACCCCAGAAGTCCCAGAATTAAAAATGGTCTCGTCGATATTCTCACGGTATCTTACCGCGTGTCGATGTCGTCCACCATTCGCAGTAATCGAGACGTGAATAAGTGGAAGGAAGCCTCGACGGAAACGGTTCAATTACTTTCGAACAAGCGAGTTCACGTCTGCGACACGTTACGCGATATTAAACGGGACGTGGCCTCGATAGATTTAAATTTCTTCTCGAAAGATCTGGGAAATTTCTCTGGCAGGTGGAAGCCGCTTAGAGGGCGGCTAGACCGAGAGGGTGAACGAGGACGACAGCCAGGAGAGATAGAGGAACGCGGCTATAGGGTTCGGGAACAAGGGTGGTTGAATCCCTCAGCGCCACGTCGTAGCTCATATCTGCCGCAAAGGGACGTGGAACCTGTACGCAGGGGTTACTCTGCGGGTTGTAAATTAATGGTTAGCCCGTGGCACGGGGGTTCGTCCTAAGGGTTCTGCTTGATCTATGGGCGGGGCGTGTGTGCCAGGTCAAACTGGTCTTGCTCGGTGATACGAGGCCCTGGCGAAAACTGTCTCCCTCTTTCCTTGATCGCATGAAAATCGATACCCGTTTGACCGCTCGGCTTTTTTGGGGGCCTTCGGTGCCCACCGTGGCCCATTTAACGCGTTATCTATTTCATAATCGGCACCCAGGGGCTCCGGGTATATGCGTCGGGCTTGGGGGCTTTCGAGAAACCTCGATCAGGGACCATCCTTTGCGATTTATGGGAGTTGGTAGTCGCTAGGAAACGCTGGAAGCGATTGATGCGTGAGACATGATTGTTCGGATCGGTGGACTTTAGTGCCGAAGTTCTGCAGTCGCAGGTGACATGAATTTTACGCCAGAAGCATGCATTTAAAGTGTTTAGTGTTCCTGGCGTTAGCAAATTTAAAAAGAAAAAGTGAATTGGTAGAATATTCTATTGCAATTACTTGAACGTGTAATAGGTTAAGTATTTCAGGAATTTCAGTATACCAGTAAGACAGGTTGACTAAAGTAACTATTCTTGACGTCTTGGGTACGGTGACTGTGTGAAACGTTCAAGATTCCTATTTGGCAGTTTGAGACGTCTAATCTGTGAACTTCGCGTCAAGATTTCACGGTATTGCTCTCTCGAATGTCGACGTTTTAGGGCTTGGTACGGTGGATTGGTGCAGAAGTACCTGACAGATCCTGCCTTGTAAATTCTTGAGGATCTCTAGTTCGTTGTATACAAATACATCTCTCGAGGATCATCCTTAAACAGTTTGATGTGCTTCCACAAGAACGCGAAACATTCCCTGAAACAATGAAGGAGATCCATCTGTAGCCGAAACTATATTTGACTCGACGTCCCCAAAATTTTCGCTTTCCACAAACTTGTCAACCAAGTGCTTTGACACTTAAATTTAAGACTTTTCAAAAAGTGGAGTTCAATCGATTTGTTCAGCGAACCGCTCAATTAACGTCTTATTGTAAATATGATTTGCCGTTTCTATCATCTTCCACGATCAATTGGTCTGTTATGGCCCTGCCGTGGTCCCCAATATACTCAATAGCGTTTCTCCTGTTTTCACGATCAGTCTACGCAATATTCTGGATGGCCGTCTGCGAATCCGCTATCAAATAACAATCGTGTCTGAGAGAAGATCAGTGTCAGAACGATACTTTGAAAGTACCTGAAAGCGACCGTTATTCCGCCATTAAATGAATCGAAATCCTCATTTCTGGTGATCTCGCCCCTCCCTCTTCTAGGAAAAGAGTACCGCGAGATAGGAAGAGAACGAGAGGCGTCGAGAGAGAGAGACAGAAGCGTTCTCCTATCGACAGTCTCATTTCCTGCTTCGAACTTATCAAGACAAATACACGCTGAACACGCTCCCTTGTTCTTTCAGCCACTCTCGCGATCGGAAAATATCTCTAATGAACAAACTATCCGATTTGAGCCCCCGCAGCCCTGCCAACCACATTGCGCTACGGTGCCGGCGCCATGCTCCTCCTATCAGCCTCGAGAAGGTTGGAAGTCTTCGATAACCAATCTCAATTTCAGCGCGATGTATCCGTTACGTGGTACCTAGCTCCCATTTTGGTTCTCCTCGTTTCATCGTTTTTTTCCTACCCTCAGCTTCTCCATTCTGGAACGGGTGTCCGTTGTCTGCACGGTTTGCTTTATTAGAACTGTTGGGAATTACGTCCTCTTTGTCTCCGACGGCTGGCTAGCCTAGAAAAGCCGTCCACTTTGCTGGGAATTTTTCACTGGTTTCCGGATTGGTGATATATTCGTTTGCTTCGAGGGCTAGCCGATGCTAAACGTAGAATTTCGTGGAAGAATTTTCAATCGATGGATGCTTGTTGGCGTATAGAAATTAAGACAGGTTTCTTTATTAGTCATACATATTGGAAATATTTAGATAATACCATTTGTGTCATTGATAAAAATGTGAATGATCATTAAAAATTAAAAAAATTAAAAATGAAATTTACCTTTTTGAAATAACTTCTACCCGAATATTAAAGATTGTCCTTCTATCTGACGAACTATGCTTGCTTGGGCTGTAATACTCACTTATTTTTTATTAATTTCCACTCCAATCGATGGTATCTCGAAAATGATCAGACTGCTCGACTACTACTTGAGCTCTGCAGACAGAGGAGCGCGCAATCAATGCGTCCGTCCATTGAAAGCGTTAATCGCAAATTTTCCGCGCAGTCAAGGGATGCAGTCTACGGCAGTCAGCAAGAAAGCAATTTTAAAATCGCGAATCGCCGATAGTTTCTCCGATTACTTCAATCACTGGCTCGTTCATCTTACTTCCAGAAAATCCCATTACCATCCCATCGTCGTTGCAACGAAAGAGCGGGGGTCGAGTGACGAGATTCGTCTTCGGGAGAATAGAACTTAATTTACATGCCAGTCCGCTTTATTAGTGAGCGGAGCTCGGCCGGTGGCGAGTTCATTCCGAAACCTTCTTTGTGTCAAATATTCCTCGTTTGCGTGTCCGACGGACTTCGCACGCCAAAGAATGCGGTCGAAAGGACGTTGGAAACAAGGTGGATTGGACACGAGGAAAGGTGGACTGTAGAATTCTCTACCAGATGGGTAGCCTGGTTAATTCAGTTGCAAATCATCGTTGGTATTTGTTTTAAAGTAATTTTAAATGTTCAAGTATATTTATTTGATGTTTAAATTAAACTGATATTATGAAATTAAAAACTTTTCATTGTTTGGTATATTCGAGTGATAGATCGAATATTTATTATTCACTCGATCATATAATATGTAGCTCTTTTTTTATTAAATACTGGCGCTGATATAAATAGGTAATCAATATCGACTCGAAAAAGAAAAAATGTGACGAGATGATTTTATCCTCTTTCTGTCGTTCACTTTATCATCTCGAAACTTTCCTGCTGTCCAGGATTTCTAATTCGCGACTGGAAGGCCAAAGGGCGCGGGCGAAGCGGAAGAGGAAAGAAGCTGAAAGGACGTCGGGTATGCGTGGATGGGGTAGAAGGAAGAGCTGGTAGACTGTATAGTCGTCTACCCGGCGGGCAATCTGTTAATTCGATCGTAAATCGTCGTTAGCGGAAAATTTAGTTGGAACTTAGCGGCGATAATTACACAGGTTTTGCAGCGGCGCTGCGCGGGACTGGAAAACGAGACGAGACGGAACGGAAGGGAAAACCCTGGGAAGAAAGAGGAGAACGAGAAGGGCGATTGCTGAAGTAGAATTTATTGGACGATAAGCGCCCTGCAACTTTCTTCCCTTACGATCGTCATTCTTTATCAGTCCACTCGTGGTCGACACCAACGTATCGAGGTCGGAATACCGGGCTTTATGAATCGGGATTATTAAGGTCCTCTCAGGATCGTAGATCTTCCTTCCCGCTCCCCGTGCTCTGCGCCCGACCGCGCAGCCGCCAGTCGTCGATGAAAACGTCACCGTGGAGCACTTCCGGTCTTCCGTCTTCATACACCGAGTCGCGGCGAAAGCTCTCGCTGACAGCTCGAACTGCCATCGTTGTTTCCCCGATCGACCGCCATCTTTTTCCCTTCCCGACGGAATCTATTTTCGCCGGGGCAAACCCCCTGATAAGAACTGAACAAATCCGGGTCTCGTGGATGTTCGAGTTTCTTCGCAGTCTTGCGAACAACTAGATGGTTAACCCTCTGTCGCGTCGATTTTATTTTATCACGAGAGATAAAAATGATTTCTTGTGTCAGGTTTGGTACCTCAATGGAACAATTAATACTATATTAATACAATTATACTATAAGAAAATTCATGACATTTTTAGGAATTGTTTCTATCCAAGTGAACTGAATGGCACATCGATCGATTTTCAGAAATTGTTTTAATCGAATCCCGATTTGGGTGCATTTTGCAATCCAGCTACAACTGCATTTGGGTAGTAAATAATGTTTGCAATTCTAATCGAAGCAAACAACGTAACTGCTGCCGGCTGCGTGTCCGAGTATCTTCGAACTTCCGTGTTTTCCGCAATGAGAACGAGGCTGAAGGGAGCTCGGTCAAGCTCGCCCGCTGGTTATAAGGTTTTCCGGTGATAGGCTCGCGCGTGGTCGAAACTACCGCAGGAGCGATGGATGAGAAAGGTGTTGAGTAATTTATCAGGCTGCCTGAAAGGTGTGGGTTGCGATGGTACGAGTTCTCGTCAGTGAACGCGTTGGATCAGCGTAGCGTGAAGTCTTATCTGGTCAGCGGGAGTCCCAAGGGTGTTCATAACCCCATTGCACGGGGGCTACGATAATCCTCTTAGATACACAGCGGCACCAATGGAACGTCATAAATCTGGTATCTGTTAGTCGGCAGTGTAACGCGGGGGACAACTGATTTCTCGTACGCGATACGTTTGCTATGAGAACCTTAGTCGCGCAGCCTGTCGCCGACAACCAACCCTGGCGCGATTAGCTCGTTACTTCCGATCGCGACACGAGTCGCACGAACATGCTCGTTCTGCGGTTGTTCCGTATATGTAATCCCGATGCAGGTTATGGTGATAAATCTGAGTTAAATGTCCACCCAACCCTTATGGCATGAGGTTGATAACAAAGAGAACGCAGAGTGTTAGATTTAAGGTGGTCGTTCCAAAAAGTTAATAATGAACACAGGACGCAGCTCTAACTGTTAACGATTCTACCCGTCACCTGCGTGATCCAATCGCGTGTCGGTCGCCGGGGTTCCAGGTTTCGCAGGAAAAACTGCGAGGCCTATCGGTCGTGAGAGGAGTGGAAATCACGGAAGATCCGAGCCGAGGCAGCTCCCATCTTCTTCTTTCGCCAGGTCTCGTTCCCATCTGCTTGAGCCCTCTTCCTCCATTTGCGTTCGACGGTGTTCCGTGTTTCGTGACGAAAACACGCGATTCCCGCGTTAACTCCCGCAGGGCACAGCGGGTGTCCTCGCGGCAGACTCGCATTAACCCACCTCCGCCACCTCCTCGACCACCGTTCGGCTCCCGCAACACCCCTTAACTCCACGGACGTGCACACAACGCATCGGCTGCCTTTCCGCTATCTCGGCCTTCGCGTAAGCGTATGTACGAGCTTCCCATCCACCCTCATTTATTCTTCGACGAACCGTGCGGATGTACCGCCGTTTAATAACGCATGCACGCATCGACCGTTAAATTTAGCTCTACGGAAATTAAGAGTTTACGCGTCGAGGCGTCCGAGGATTGAAATTATTCGCCATATTAAATCGAGGTTAGGTCTCGAAACAACGATTCAGGGCCCGTGTAATATGACACGTTATTGTTCAGTGATTTAACTCAAGTGTTATAGAAGTCTATATCAGTAATTGGAGACATATGGACGTCTAATAACTTGCAACTGCTCTCACCAAATTTGCCCAAAGCGCCCGTAAACGTATCTATGTATAGTAGCATCATGTCCCAAATTAAATAATCATCTTACAAGTTCCTGCTTTCAATGGTAGAACGTCATCCTTCCAATTAACACGCTTAACACCGAGCCAACCGTGTTGGCAACTAGCAACGACTAGAGGACAGTAAAGTATTCAATAGAGAATTCGAGTTTATGTCTTTTCTCGCCGAGTATCGGTAGTAATTACACGGAGAATCGAAACAGTAGAAGCTGGTAGTATTGTAAAAATTGAATTTCCTCGTTATGTTCACATGACACGCTTTCAGACACGGGTGTTCTCTTTTTTAAATAACCCAGCTAAATATAGTCAAACTTTCCATGGCGTTTTCCAGCGAGTATCACCGCGCGGAGTTTTCTCAGGGCGTAGACACGAGGTCTCAAAGGGAAGTTTATGGGAACCCCGAACATCGTTCCAAAGCTATCGACTGTTTAACAACGTGCTTTTACGGCGTACCCTTGTAATACCGACGTTAGATGGCGTGGCAACCGCGTGGATACGCTGCAACACCGTAAAACCCTTGGTGCTCGCCCGTTGTCCTGTCTTCTCACAGTGTCGGAACAGTGACTATTTCCTTCGGCGAACGACGAGTTCTGAGCACCGACGCGATGACGACTCGTCATGTTCTGGTTGTCTCGTTCCTTTATGATGCCCGTAAAGTTATTACATTTCACGATGGTATTCGTCTCGAACACGGAACGGAAAATTGCTCGTTCGCTGTGTATACGTCTTTCTTTCGTGGAATATGTACATAGCGCCATGAAAATCGTGTTTAGGTTCATGAATGGCTAATGGGGGGTGATACTTTCCTTTGGAAATGTTTGTCGGGGTGCGTTGCCTGCTAAATAACAAACGTAGTAAACTCCAGATTTGTATGAAATAAGTAAAGCTAAACGTATAAAATTGCGAAGAATCGTTTTTAAAAATCAGGAAGCAGTTGTTACTTAATCTAAATAAAAATGGACGCTTCCGGATACCTTAAATCGCACAGCAAAAATAAATTTGGCTGACCGTTCTATAAATATTTGGAATTAGTATGCATTCGTAGACAAAGTTTTCGAAGTGTTGGAAAGTGGAAACGGGGGAGGAGTGGTCAGACGATCGGTCGACGTAATTGTTGCTGTCGGTTGCGGCCGAAAGCTAAACTAATTAATCAGAATTAGAGTGCAGCTACCTGTGAAGCAATTCCATTGGTTATTTTCAACAGGAAATCTGGAACGGAGCCGGTCGACCTCAATACCCGACATCTCGGTAAGGAGGAAAATGCCGCGAATCCAATTATAAATTAAGGATCTCGGGAATAGAACTCTGGCAAAAGACTCTTCGAGTATTCGTGCTCCGTCGGAATAGCCGAACTTTGTCCTCTTTTCCTTTTTAATGGACTTTCTCGTGGAAAAGGGGGAACGAACTTTCGCGCTCGGACACGAAAACACTACAGACTTGAAGTAATTATTCGAATAGATAATGGAATATTGCTATAACCATTGTCCTCTTTCAAACTAGACTTTATCACTATTCATCCTTTCAATGCAAACTCTGCCAGATGTATATTTTTTGATTTGATGACAATTCAAAAATGGAACTACCCCTATCGAATACACCACTGTTAATAATGGATCATCATCTTAAACTAAATTAATAATTGACCCCAAAACGTTTCTTTTCACACTATTCCACATATGCACTAACCATCGTCAGATCGTTGACAGAGCCCTCGGAAGCAACCACGTTGAAACCGCGGAAGTATCGGGCTCAGGAATTAATCGAGTCGTCTGGTGTCTCAAGATCAAGCATTTCGCAGCACGAGGAACGCGACGGTGCAATCCAACGATTGCATCTCGCCGAGGCTGCACCTGTGACCGCGTTCCTGTCGTTGCACCAACGTCTCGTGGCTTCGTATCCCGAGGCACGATATTAATAAGCGACGTCTGGCCTGTCTGCGTTAAACAAACAGCAAAGGCTGCGCAGAAGGAAAGGAACGGGCCCAGACAGGCCTGGGGACCACGGGGAAAGGGAACGTCGTCTGCAAAAATTGACGCGCGTTGGCGCGATCCTGCAACACCTGGTGCGAACGCTCGCGAATTCGGTTTCCCAGAAAATGCGAGCATATAGGCGGTCAATCCCTACGCTGCGTCTTTCCAACTTCCTGGCGACGAGTGCATGTAATGCTTTCGGTGCTTTTTACGTCCTTGGCCACATATGTGGAGACGTTTAGTTTTTATAATTATAATTACTGTCGATAATAAGAACAAAAATTTCAAAAAAAAAAAACAAAAAAATGTCGTCCCTGAAGAGGTTATAAAATTCGTAAATGTAAAAATGTATTTTTTGAAAATTGATTTGACAGATTTAAACATTTCTATGAGCCTAATTTTCGAGGACGAATACATATGCCTTCGCAGTGAAATGGTTAAGCAAATCACACGAACTGGACTGTCTGAAATTTAATAGGCATTCGCTTTCTTGTTTTCTCTTTCCATTTCCACGTTCCTGGGTCGCGCTACTTCCACCCAGGTACGTGCTGCGGACGCGATAAATTATACGATTGTACTTTTTGCACCGGGCCACGGCGTTCCGGCGATTTATGGAACGCCATTATTCATTATTTTTCCAAGATTCATAGGGCGGCATGAATTAGCACTTTGAGGGCTGATCTCTTTTCCGAGAGAGAATTATTTGTTTGAATAAATTCCGTTTAATGACCTCGCCGAACTGAGATTATACGAAATATTTCGCTGAACGAGCCGATGAAACGATCTTCCGTGCTTAGAACGATCCCAGTTTATTCGCGATCAAACGTTCGAACTGCTTCCGCGACTTTATTCTCTCTTTATCGGTTCTTTCGAGGGCTAAGTTACTCCTGATACTGTACGTGCAACTTCTAACGACTCCTGTCGTTATTTCTGACCAAGTATAACAAGAACGTTGCACAGAGGTCTGGAAACATATTCGAGGGCAGGATAGTCCCGGTAACTCGTGAACTTTAACAGCCCAGACGTCCCCGCGTTCGTGTACAGTCCCGTGTCTTTACGACGTTCCGCTCGGTCGTGTCCGAAAATTCGCGATCGATCGATCCCTGGTAGCCGGGGGATCCGAGCCCGCTCGGGAAGAATTCGTGACGCACCGTACTTTGTCACGTAATTAAATTCGCTATAGCTGGAACGAGCCGTTCCACAATTTATCGACGTCACTCGCAAAAACTATCGCGAATTCAGCCGCGTCGCTGGAATACCTCGCACCGTCGCGTTCGGGCAATCCTATATAAGTTTCGCCCTAACAATGAAAATTAGCCGTGGCAGTTCAGCTCAACATTTTAATTGCGATCGACCTGAAAACTCCTCGCACGCCAACCGTGGCTGGCTCGAGAGTTAACCGCCGAGGATACGTTCCAACACAACCGGTGATATCCAAAGCGGGGAGCTCTAAGAAGTTTAACTGGATATCATAGTTTTAAGTTAGAGGAGGATCGTTCGCAGATTTTATATTTCTAACATTGCTCATTTTACGAGGTTGTTTCTCAGGTGGTAGAAAGCATTATTTCACTGCCATAAACCTAACTAGCACAAAAGAACTCTTACCTAAGTCCTACCGAATCAGAACCAATTCAAATACTACAATTTTCTATATTATCAGATGTCCACCAATCAGACATTCACGCTACAACTACTCATCATGGCCTCTTGAATAGCCAACATGTCCACTCGCCTAGCTAGAAGATACTTTACCTCAGCCAGGTGTGTTACACACCTCGTCCTATCGCGTTCGGAGGCAATCCCATATAAGTTCTCTCCAAACAATTAAAATTGGCCGCGGCAATTCGGCTTAACATTTTAATTGCGATCGACCTGAAAACGCCAGCGATGGCGGAGGCCTCGACAGTTAACCGTCGTGCCAGACTCGCGCTTCGCTGCGTGCGCTAGCGAGCTGCTGTCCAGAACTATCTTCCGTCCTGGTGTGTTTGCAAACTAACTCGGCTGGCTGACTGGCCGCCGCACACGCCTGTGTTTATCCACGTCCGTCTCTGTTCGTGTTGGCCGCGTGTGCATCAACGGACTGGTTTGTATGCGGGATAGATTGCCGCTGACCCGTTGTTAAGTTAGTTCTCCATGTTTCGTGCCGCTGTCCAGGGAGTGATTCTGCTAATTAAATCGACCGAGGAGGGGTGGAGTGTCGCGAAGGGACAGCAAAAAATTGCTGGTTTCGTCGAACAACCGAGCGTTAGGACCCTAGGAGAGTTTCGGTAACGAATGATAGTACTACTATGAGACACTCGGTACTTCGATCGGTCAATAACACTGAGTAATTATAGAAATGCTCGTTTCAATGTCACAGCGTCTCCTGTAAGCAATACATTCAAACATAGGGCCAGGATATATAATCGGACTGAGACTTAAATTTCAGATTTTTTAAAAAGTGAAATTACTCGATATGTGCAGTGGACGGCTGAATTATTCTCGAAGATCTATAGCAACAAATTTCGAGGAATTATCTGGTTCTTGCACTCTCCTTTGTTCCTCTTTCGACGTTTTCACCTCCTGTTACCGGTTCGTTCATTATCTATCCGCACGAGACACCGCCATTGTGTACAGTGTCGCGCTTAATTACGTGTGCCAGACACCAGCAAGCATTTCGGCTCTTTTAGTGCCGCGTAAGCTGCAAAGAACTATGCAGCGCAAGCTTTAAACGAACCCTGTCTCCGTTGCTATTACGCTTGAATTGGTCCTCGTGTTCCCTTTCTTGCCTCCGCGTGGAATGCTGGGATCAACGTAGACATTTCTTCGGTTCTATATTCGAGAGTAATTAAGTAGGAAACGGTAGTTTGCGATCCGTGTTTCAACGTTTGTGGAAGTTGACAGAAGTTAAGGACGAAACGAACGGAGCGATATTGCTAATTAGACTGTAACAATTACTGAATGTACTCTTATACAGTCTCTTGTATAGTCGTATACTACATGTAATTGTACTGAAGGTAAGACTGTTAGTCTTTGTTACTAACACAATTTTTTCTTTTTCTGTTTCAGGTAAGCCACGAAAACTTATTATAAACGACTCCACATTTAATTTCCGAAGAAATTTCCCACTACAGGTATTTATCATAACTACTTTTTTTTTCTAGCTAAGAATGTTTGGTTATCTCATACTTTATTGAAATTGAAAAATTTTATTCTTGAACACCAATGTTATGATGAACATGTGATAGTTTATCATTCCTAAAAGGCCATTAATTAATATGTAACCTCTTCATAATTGTAGCTAATTCGAATACAAACAAAGCACTCAGCCTCGTTTGGAATTCCTGAATCGGGATACCGAATAAACATTCCCAATCCTTCGCTTAACGGTTCCACCAAAAATTGTTCGGTAAACAAAGATCTCAATTAAAGGGAATTACCGGCACGATGAAGAGATCGCAAGCAAAATTGAATTACACGGTAAATCGACCGACGGTTTCGCGAGCCGTCTCATTAATTAGCCCGGCGGTGCGTAATAAAAATTTTCAGCGAGGAATATTTAAAAAGAATCACTCCTCGCGTGTCCTAGGAAAGACAAAGCTATCGCGAAAATGGATGAGCGTTCCATTATACACGGCGGTGGTTGGTGGATTCCGCGTCACGGACGCCTCGTGGGAGGGTGGAGGAGTAGAAAAGCGAGATAGACGCGGTGGAGGTGGGCGAATAAAGGGGTGGACTGACGGGGTTGGTTGCCGCGCATAAACCCACGCTGCGCACAATTACAGTAACTAATCACATTGTTTTCGTAGCAACGACACAGCGTAATACGTCATAACATCCTTGTTCCCATCCCCAACGGCCACCCCCGATCCTTTACTTAACCCAGGCGCGAGCGTTAGCCCGATGCGCTTGGAAACTGTTGGTCCCACGCGACAGCCAAGTAGGAAATTTGTATTGGACACGATCAACGAACGAGGTTCTTGGTCACGATGTTGATGGACGAACGCAAACGTGACATAGTTTATTGCGTGTTGTTTCAGAGGAACTCGACAGTCATCGCTGGCTAGATAAACGTACCGGTAATCCATACGTTGAAACACAGGAGGACTATCGATCCTCCATCGCGCGAATTGTATTCCATGTTTTTCAAAAATAGCGTTTCTCGGGTATTTGCGAATTAATCGGTTTCTAAATCAGTAATTTAATGTAAATAAATGTAAACCGAACGAGTTTAGACTACAGCGTGTGAAACCATCTTCATCCGTGAAACGGTCGCATGGCTACCTCTCGCCCCATCCTTGGTCGCGTCGAAATAACACGTCACCGCGGATCGTGCTTTCAATTAATAAATGTGGGCGCGCGCTCGTACCGGCGCGACACGTATTAAAAACTAGGGGACGCGCCGGCCGAAATGTATTTTAAACACGCGAGAAATTGAAACGGATAAATTAAACGCGGCAGCGCAAACTGTACGGAAAAATAAACGTTATTTTTTCCCACCCCCCTCCTCCTCCGTTTTTTTTTTTTCGTTTCGTCGAACCGTGCGACCGAACAGCGAGTAGTCCGCGCGATTCCGTGTCGACGAATGGTAGACAAACCGAACTGAGCAAACGCGACGGATGCGCATTGGTTTCGGTTCTCGCGTTTCTATTTTCCCTAGTTTTTCTCCTCTTTTATGTTCTTTTTTTCTTCTTTCTCCTCTGTCTCTATCTCCCTCCCTTTTTTTTTTCCGTTCATGGTTGTTGTTTCTGTCAACCTACCCCAGCGTCGAGTCGGCCTACACAGTTCTCGAGCCGCGAATTTACGGCGACACTGCTAAACGACGTTTGAAAAATTCGCGAACTCGCGGCCCCGACCGCGCCGCGCCACGTCGCCCAGCTTTCCCGACAATCGTCGAATTTATACCCTGCACGGGTGTCAAGTGATAAAGCGAGGTAACGTCGAGCTTGTTAGCTTCGACGATTACGGTTCGACGGGATGCGGTCATCGTACACCTTTTTTATTACAGTCATTTTTACGTCAACCTCGGAGGGGTTTCGGTTATTCGAGACTCTCTCGCTTCGTCGCGTCGTAAGCCGACGATTTATCGATCCGTCAACTCGTTCATTCCCGAACGGTTCGGACACCTCCGCGCACCCCTCTCGCATTTTTTTTTTTTTTGTTTCTTTTATCGAATTTCGGTGTACACCATGTTAAACTAGTTGCGCTTCGATTAGACTGCTTTTTATTTTTTGTCGCGGATAGCACGTTGCGTTCATTTTGTTGTTCCTGTTCCCGCCTCGACTCCGAATTGTTATTGGTTTTTGGAAACACGAAGACCGTTGGCAGCGCGTAAGCGTGTCGATTGCCGCGCGTGTGTCGTCTGTAAAGTGAAAAATTCAGAGTTATTTTTAATTTTCGATTCGACGTCGAGAGGATCACGTTGTCCTCTGTATCGTTCATTCGAAGTGTCAAATTTGATTGGATGCAAACCGGATGTTTGTCCGGAACTTCGTGTATTCTGTTTCCAATTCGTTAAATTTATAGTTTTATGTGACAGAGTGTAACAATACGGTGTCGGGATGTTTACGGTATTTTCTGTCGTTCCTGAACTCTAACGTTTCATAATAACTGGTTTAGAGGGTGGACGTGCAAGAGAGTTAACCGTAGGGTGATTACTAGAGGCTTGCACTAGAAATTTTATTTCGTACAAGGCTCTTTTTTAGAGGAAATCAATTTCTAAAATTATTCAGATATACCTTTGCTAGGCTATGTCTCGGCTGGCTTGTCTGATTAATGCTGACTCTTTCTACTCGTATCGGCGTTTGGTAACCATCTAGATTACTATATTTAAAGTACAATAGAATGTATGTATAACTCCAAGCTTATCAGCAGCTTGAACTAATCGCCAATGTTTGAAACCCCCACTGCAAGTAGAAGCAGCTGGCAATGGTCAGGCACGATGTCACATAATATGCTACAATCAGCGCCCAATCGAGGAGCGAAATTTTTCAAAGGTAATAGCATCAGTCATCGAACGACAGTTAAACGGCCGTCTCGGATGACGGTTCGCGAGGCTCGCAGACGTGCATTGCGGAGATACGATTACGCGATCGTTCGCATTAACGACCCGCGATTCCGGCTCGTTACAGTCGTTGGATGACGTCACCGGTTTCGCGGGGTTTGGCCAATCAGTCGAGCGAGCTACGTCAGAATCGTGGCAGTCTGGCCGTGTGTAATCGTGTTACCCCGGCGATTCTGATTAGCGACGTTAATTAGAGAATAGCGATGATGCGTTGCGCTGTCGAGAGCTTTCGGTGCCCGATACTCGGTTCCCAGCCAGTAGCCTTCCATTTTGCGGAACTTAATTATCCGATTAGTCTACCTACGGAGCGCCACGGCGTCCGCGCACTGGTACCCTCTTTCCTCTCTTCGCTGCACACGCTAGCCAGCCCTTTTCGTTCCACCCGGTATATATCTCGATTCGTTTCGATTTTTCTTTACGATCTCGACTCGATAGACGGTCGATGCGCGCCTAACCTAACACTATCACGACATTAAAAATCAGCCCCCTACGATTGATTCTTCCTTTCTCCATCGCTGCTCCCATTCGGTTCCGCAAACTTTCTAGATAAGTGGCTCGAGCGAGTCGCGCATTCGATCAGACAGCAAGACAACCGGTTACGTTAAATTGCCTTTTATTTTCACAATCGAGCCTCCGGTGCTCGAGCCGCTTGGTAAGGGCGACGAAAAGGCGGCTGATACGGCCACCCCCCTCGCCCCCTCGCTAAGAAATAATTGAAACGTCGGAGATGTTTGATTCATTTCCCGCGGCTTTTCTTCTCATTTTGCACAGAACCCCCGCGGATCGGTGCCGCGGTCAGGATTCCCCGATGGAGCACCAAGGGTGAAAGAAGAAAATGAAAGGGGGCGGCGAAGAGCGACAAGAGCGAGAGAGACAGAAGGCGGAGAGGAGACAGAGGCCGCGGAAGATCGCGCGATACGACATGAGAAACGTCAAAGACTACGGTATATCTGATTGGACGGGACGTCTCGGCTCTATAGGAATGCACTTATCCGATTGGCTCTGCAATTCAGCCGTGTCAGCTTCTTTTCCCAATGCGTCGTGCCCTGTCTCACCCCCATCGGTGACTCACACCCCTATCGCCCCCGACCGACAACCGCCCGCCGGGGACGGCTGATTCTGTTCCACGAATTTTCATATCGGATAGGATTTGAATTTCTTTAACATCTTTTTCCAACACACAGGAAATAACTTCATTTTATATGAATTGCTAACGATATCAATATCTCAGTCGAGGAAAAGAAAATTCTTCAGGCCAGACAAGTTCAAGCATACAATGGGAATTTCTAAATAACATTCTCACATTTACGAAAAACTCATCATCGAGCTCAGAGTATTATCAAAAAGCTATATAATGTTCATCTAGCTCGCATGGAAAAAACCGTCGAACCAGTAACGCAATTTTCGAAATCCTCTTTCGAGCAGCGTTCTCGATGCAAACACCTCCCGGTGCGAGACCACGCTTCTATAATCATCTCCTCCCTTCCATTTCTGTTTTTTCTTGTTATAATACTCTCCGGAACAAGTCCCGGCGACGCGTAAATGGGAAAGTTTGCCGCGACCGTGGAAATTTAAGCATCGCGACCCGATTCCGAGCGAGAAACCGCGCCTCCTGCGCCCCCGATTCTTCTGGCATTCCCCATTCCGTGCGCGTGTTTCGGCCTTCTTAAGGGATTTCGGTGTGCCTCCGTTCTGTCGGAGACGCGCAACTCTATTGCCGTTTCATATTCAACGGCTTTCGAAAGGCGCAATGTAAATGAAAAATGTATCGCGGTCGTTGTTGTTCCCGCGGTCTTGGCGGATGTCTGGAAAATAAGTCCCGGATGCTTCGGTACTCCGCGAGGCGGAGCGAACCGTTGTCGAGGGAGGTTTTTCATTCGTGCTTGCATCAAATGGATTATGCATGGTTCGTCGTTGATGCAACTTTAATCGATCCCGTTTCTGGAATTTTCTTTGGGTGTGTGGCTACTCCGACGGAACCATACGAGAGGCATTTTGACGTAACCCTAATTTAACACAGGTTGGATCCATTGGTGTATAGCGTGGCAATAGTATAAATTATTATTCGAATCGAGCAGAGTTTTTCCCAGCTTCTGCGTGAGTGCGCAAACGGATAGTGTCTGGTTCTCTCGCGTTAATTTCGCGATACTTCCATGAAATTCATTTAAAAATTATTTTTGGTGCCGAGCCAGGTGCGCCCTTGGGATCGTAATTTGCCCAACTCCGATCGCTGCCCGATGGAACGCGCGCAAAAAAAAGAGAGATCCACCGATCGTAAGCACCGTGGAGGCGGATACAGTGTTTCATTATCCAGATAATGTGTTTAATACTGCTGCAACGATACACCATTGTAGCCGGGCATTATATGCATGCCGGAAGCCATGAAGCCAGCTATAACTACCTACCCCATAGTACTTCTCTCTCGCCAGCATACGAACGGTTGTTCGTTCTGGCGTACCACGGCCGAACCGTTCATGAATAGTGCATGGTGGTCCATGGTGGCTACATGGGTGCTACGTGAGCTATAGCACAACAGCCGAGTCGTTTCGCGTGGCTCGTAGTGGGCTCAGAGCGAATTGAATAGTACATGTCATCTAATATACAGAGTATCACGCATGTCCTGCGATGCATCACGTCGTTTTGGCTGGACATTATTTATGGTCGCGTTATGGACACACTATGTCACGCCGCCTACATGCTCTTTCGTATGTATGATCCTCTCAGACCATTTAATCCCTGCTTTAGAGGAATCGTGTACTTCTCCGTCTACCTTTGCCTATACCTTAGATACCTTTGTGGGTATGGGGTGGGTATATGAGAGGCATACAAGGTGTCCCAGGATAAATAATACAGAGCTCTGACTCCAAAACTATCGGTCGAATGCAAAATTTCAAATACGGAAATTGCATGGTAAAATGGAGCTCATGTTTCAGTCAGAAGGAATTTTTGTTAACTTTGTTATTTAAC
Source organism: Hylaeus volcanicus (assembly GCF_026283585.1). Lineage (NCBI taxonomy): Eukaryota > Metazoa > Arthropoda > Insecta > Hymenoptera > Colletidae > Hylaeus > Hylaeus volcanicus. The sequence continues at coordinate 27,132,150 of NC_071978.1, read as the reverse complement.
GAGATATGATGGTCAAGTTTCGTTTTTCAAATGGAACTATATATTCCTTTTTATACCATGCGATACGAGTACTTTTCAAGACGAATTCATTAAGCTTTAATGTATTTACCCGATTTTTATTAGTTTTCAAGCTACAACGCTTCAAAGTTTGCTCATTTTCAAGGAGAACACTCGGTTCGGCCCCGGGCGGTCCCATTGATAAAGAAATTTGTTCGTATCAATCGACGGTCGATACACCTGAAGAGTATGGTTCAATAAAAGTTGCCAGCTTCCCTCGTTCTTACATCTTCTCTCATCAGTTTTTTCTTCCTCCGTCTACACCCTGTTTATCTTTTGCTTTATTTCGACTCCTATACTTCTGTTCCCTCGTTCTTACATCTTCTCTCATCAGTTTTTTCTTCCTCCGTCTACACCCTGTTCATCTTTTGCTTTATTTCGACTCCTATACTTCTGTTCCCTCGTTCTACGTTTTGCTTCCTCCAGCACCTCCTCAACTTCCACACCCACTGTTCTTCAGCCCCAGTTCCGGATTCAGTCGCATCCCGCACGTACACACGCTAGGAAAGTTCTCGCTGTAACTGCGTAACGCGTCCCCGCGATGCTCAGCGCCGTCGAAGTTCAGCCGTATCTCTTGGACCTGTTTGTTTACAGCGTAACTCGTAAAACCTCGAGTGATTTATGGGTTCCGGCTGCCAGGCCGCGTTCGGGTTCCTCTTTTCGACTGTCGTCCCGCGCTAACCGCTGCCACTTTTTAATGATCCCACGCTTGGCACTTCGGTCGCCCTCCCATGGATTGCCTGGGAAATCGTTCGTGACTTCTCGTCATTTACCAAGGTCGTTATACTCGACACGCGAATTCAGGGATGAAAAGCACCGGAAAATTGGTGGAAATTTATTATCTCTTTGGAGTTCCTTCCTTTATTGTAATGTTTATTGTTCATTTATTCTAGATTATTTTGTGTCATCTTGAGGTGGTCTTCTAAACTTATAATCTCTTTTTCAAGGGATACTATGGACATCCTGACGGGACACTTTGAAGTTTCAGCACTCCATGAGTAATGGATACAATAAATTGAAGGATTCTTAAATAGGTATCTAGCGTTAAAGCATGTCGCGAATATTGCCATTTTCACAAGACACATCCGAAACGCGCGATATAAGCCGATGCGCGATTCCATTTAATGCGAGCCCGCAGCTCTCCGGGCTTCGAGATTAATTAAAAAGTATCTCCGTAATCGGAGCTTCCGGTCTTAATATGGATTTTAATTGCAAGCTCGGCTACTTCTTTGTGATTCCGTAAGTTCATTTCCTTCTGTCTGAAAGTGGAAGGAAGTTCCAGAGAGTTTTAATAAATTATACTATTCGCCGTGACTCGGGGTGGGCCGACCTCCCCCAGGACCGACTCCGATAAACAGAAATTAAAACTAGCGGGGCTAATTATTACGACTCTTTGTTAGCCGTCCCTTGCTTTTTTCTGCGTTTTGTTTGAAATGTTATTTGCGCGAGCTGAAGGTGTTAGCGATGCTCGTTTTTCCATATTTATTCTGTGCTTGATTTGTTCGACGCTCCTCGGATCACAGCAGGTTCGGATATTTACTCGGATTATTAAGAATATTATCTAACGAGCTCTTTGGGAATTTTATATCGATTAATTAACTGCGAAGCAGTGAATTTGGGAGTAGAAAAATAGAATTCATCGTTTATTATTTACTCGAATTTTCATTACTCTTATATTTCCACAATATTGAATATCAAAATCAAGCATTCCATTAGAAACACACGAATAGAACGTTACTGTTCAAAAGTCTTCCCGTCGTAAAAGGGTCTTCTGAAAAATGATACGTGTGTCGTAACGATAATTATTTTATAAAGAAGATAGCAATTCTGCTAAGGTCTCAAAGGTTCGCCATTGATGGCGTTCGTGCAACAAAAATATCATACCCACGGTCGTTCCGCCCTCCGTATCGAAGGCGATTATTTTACTCTATGAAGCTTTCGCGCAACAACAATTCCTTTGAAGCGCTCACAAAGGATGTTTAAGGAGGGATGGGAAGAAAAATGTTCCGGCGTTAGCGAAAACGATCGCGTAAAGTCCCGCTCCGCTGGAAACAATCGTATGTATTCCATAGACCATATAACGGACGTTCGGGAAGTACGGATTTACGTCTCTTGCGTCACAAAGGCGAGGCAAGCAGAACCGGTAGTTCCGGTTTCTTTCGACGGATTCTCGCCAGAAAGAGGAAATTCAAGCGTCCTTTGTAGACGGCCCGAGCTTTGAGGATTCCGTAAGCTGGTGCCCGTCGTTGGACCAAGTTAAACGTCGAACAGAGAATCGATGAGACGAGATATTATTTATCGACACGACTGATACATCCACCAGATCTTACGGGTGAGCACTGACTCTTGCTAGAAAAGTATTGCTCGAGAGTTTCTGTACAACGTTTTTACTGCAATTTAAGTAAGAATTATTTGAATAGTTGTTCATCAAATATTAAGAGTTCATCGTTAGAATTCCTTTCTCTTGTCTCAGTTATCAGCGCAGTACATAAAGCTCCACCTAATTCAACGTTTCCATCTCGTTTGATTTATTCTTTATACAGATGCTATCGACCCCGATAAATTATTAGCTCGCGTTCTCGACGAATGTCGTCGCAGCCCGACGAATCCATCCGCCCATCCATCCATCACCCCAATAAAAACCGGGATCGCAGACAACCAGGACCATTCCACGCCACGCAACTTCAATTAGCCGGTTACATCATTTTCACGTGTCACGCAAATACTGCGCGGCTATTAATCTTCCGGGGCGGTGTCCAGCAAATAATTCGGCCGCGTTTCTTCGGCCTGCTGTTCACGCTCGAGCCACGCGCGGCCGTCCAGCAGCAGCTTGTCTCGTTTCCGACCTTCCTTTTTTTTTTTCCACCGTGCACGCGAGAATTATTTCTACGCAGTTTCCAGCTCGCGGGGCAAAAAAATATTTACCCACCACGCTGAAGCGCGCAAGACGAGCCCGCCGCCATGCATTTTAATTATTTTATCGTTCTCGACGTCCCTGCCACCATGGACCCCGTTTACGCCGGGAACCGAAAACTCCTCGGCAACGCGCAGGGCCAATTTGCACTATTCGTTCAATCGTGGAGCGAGTTCGTTTAAAAAAGTATAGCGTACGGATTTAAAATATTCGGGAAAAAAAGGATACACGACGTAATTTACAGATTAGTGCAAATACGAAGTTAAGCAGCCTTTTCTCGCTAAAATCATAATCCATTCTTGCACAAAAACGAAAGTGGAGTTTCCCATGCTTGGGTACCGTGGTATCTTGTTCGATACCGTAACACGATATTTCGAGACATTTATGTAAATTGAAATCGACCTTCTCCGGTCAGTCGAAAATGTTCGACTCTCGTTACGTTTGCGTTATATGCAAATTCGTATTCAACGGAATGGTTGTACCGCAGTCGTATTTCCTTCAATTTCCAGCCGTTCTGTAAAAATATATAAAATGTATATCCGCGCGTCTGATGTAGGTCAGCTGTGAAAAGAGACACTCGTCTAGGCCGTGCTGGTAAAAGACACACACTTATGGCAGATAAAAGCGTGGCCTGCACGCGCAGGCAAGTTAATATTTCACGTATAGGGGTCGAAAGCAGGAATTGCAAGGGGTGGCTGCCGTGAAATTGATTGTAGCGAATTCTTACACGCGCTCCCCCACACGAGCGACTCCCCTTCAAAGCGCCGTCGATGTTGCTGAAAGTAGGATGATCGTTACGCCCCCTGCTTTGGCAAATTCTGTCTTCGTATCTCTCGTCAATTTTCGCCGTACGGGAGCATCCCATTTGCATTCTTAACAAATGCGAACCGTCGAAATTACTGGTAAAGAGAATAATAATTTACTGGTCGAAGTAATATGTAACGCAAGTGCCGGGTGAATCAAAAATTATTTTTGTCTAGACGCGGAAACGAATGTAAATTTATCTCGAACTCGTATATCATAATTCTCGTTGTTCTTTGGTCTATTAGAACTCGCGTTAGTTTCACTTTCAAGTGGTAAAAGCGAAAAGTTGCTGCCGACGTTATAGAAAGAAATAGTAGCAGAAGTAGTAATAAACGTCAAGTCGACAGTTTAATTATTTCACGGGGAATTTGTTGAAACCTGAATACTCGGAAAGGTATAGTGCACTCCGTTAATCCATCCACGTTTTTGTTGCGCTGCAATTTAAAGGATCAGGAGAAAGTCCCAAACAGAGAGGCGAATTGCAACCGAAGTTGCCGCGATGTGGTCAACGAGTATCTCTTTGCTTTGGTATTACACTCCAGCCTGAAACACAACCGCGGAATCGGCTTACGTACTTTTTGAATAATAGCGAAGGACACGCGTGGTAGTAGCAAGGACTGGAGTATTACTGCGTCGTCAGACTTTCCACGGAAAAAGAAAGGTGAAAACTTCTCTCGGGGCGCGTCTTTTCCGGGCGAATGGGATACTGTATTTTCTGGTTCACTTTCAACCAATTTACTAATTAACTAGCCACGGAATTAATGTTGCAGTGCAGGTAAACAGGTAAAGGGGTATTTCACCAAGTTCCATTGTTGAACAGAGAATTAGTGAATTAGTGGAATATACAAATTCGTGTTAGGTACCAATTTTCCTTCTCAAGTGTCAAATATGATGGTGAACGTAGTTTCGCGCGGATTATGCGCATTTATGAGAGAGAGGCCAACGGGAAGAAAATAGTGGAGCAGGGAAGGAATGAGAAAAGGGCGAGATTCGAGTATCTTTCGAGGTGGAGTCTTCGTAACGGCTGGCCGGACAGCATATTTTCTGGAAATTCGAGGACGTTCTGGAGATGAAGCGGGATGCCTGTATTTTATTGCGAACCGAGCTTTACGTTTCACAAAAATGCCGACTACGTGCCCTCTTGGAAATGGCACTGAGTAGGTGAGTTTGAAACGTTCGTACGAATTGTTTACTGCTTGAAAACAATTTTCTGCGAAGAGATGTGGAGACAGAGTCCGAACCGCGAATTAAACGATTTTTCCTAATAATTTCTTTCTAGATATTACAGAGCAAAAGAATTCAGACGACATGTTTCCTACCCTTCCCATCTGATGACGTAGCAATCAGTGGACGTTGTTGTTCCACGCAACGCTTTTTCTTCTCTCGGAACACGTACGCGATGACTCGAAAATAAGCTCGCGAGTACAGCGAGAAATTAGAGGAGGTACGATAATGAAAAGCTGAAGGAAAAGTAAGGCGTAATTTTTGGTAGCGCGTTTCCCGGCGTACCGGCAGCTCGTTGTCGAGGAACGCCTCGTCGGCGCGTATGTTTAAGCTAATATAAAAACAAATTGAATAACTTCGTCGTGCAGTTTCACGTGTCCCAATGAGCGACGAGAAAATTGCGCTACAGCCGTGAGAACGACGCTCCCTGTTGTCTCGCTACGCTTTAAGGGAGAACATCCCTTTAGGGCTCGGAAAAATGCTAATGTTTCGGAATTTTTCCTCTCCGTACGCGACGCGTAAATACGAATGTTTCGTACGTTCATTAAAAGTGCACACTTTGATGAACATTTCTGCTAATTTTTATTCAGGGAAATATGCAAAAATTATATAATTATGCCACTAATTCGTTCAACACATACTATTCTCTTAATAACGTTACATAATACTGCATGCTATTGTTTTAATTTTTTAACTGAACTGGAGATGGAACTGAAAATAACTATCTACTCTCTGAGAAATTATAAAGGTCTCGTTCCCGCGAACAAGAAAATAGAGAAAGGAAAAGAACGCAACCCGAGCTTCCACGCTTCCACGCTGATTTCGCCGCCCTTGTACGTGCGCGCGCGGACTCAAGGACATTTAAATAGCGCGTTACCACCCTTAAAATGGACCATGAAGCCACGGTTCGCCCAGCTCGCCCCTCCCCCGTTTCGCCTTGCTCGTATAACTTGGACCGAAACGAGACGACGAAAAAGACGCTTCGAATCTACTGCGAAGTTGAACAGTTTCGCGAAAACTTCTCCAAAGGGGTGGAAAGAACGAGGTCGTAGAGAGGGGGCGGGGCAACGGCGCAGGGGGTTGGGTATGAAATGCATGCACGGTATCCGAGTAGACAAAAGTCAAGAAATGGAGAATGACGTAGGTGCGTGGGAGTTCTGGCGTTGCATGGGAGCGTAGAGGGGTGAAGTAGATACGAAATCCGCAGTCAGCTGGAGTGGTGAATAAATAAAGCATTTACGGATGCCCGTGCTGCCATCTGACGGTTCGCGCGACAGTAAGACCTGGGGGATGAATCTACACGTGGTTTTCTTTCGTTAATGCGTGATTGACCGTATGTAGACGAGGAACATTTTATTCTAGTCGAAATGTAGCTGTCGTTGAACTTTACAAGAACATCGTTTATCAAAACATTCGGACTCTCAGATATAAATCATTTTCAAATCTACGATAATCACAATTAAAATAAGAAATTATTATCGATTATGGAACGAAAGTATTTATAATTCATTCATTACTGAAAGAAAGTCACGAGGTGTATATTTTCTCTAAAACAAGAATATGGCGTGCCGCAGGGTCGAAAAGGGTTAACAAACCTTGTCGTTGAGGGTTTCCGTGGCGCTGATTCGACCTCGCTTCCAAATTTCGGAGTTTATTTCCGTTTCCCGCGCTGTTCAGGCCCGCGGCGGAACGAGGCCTCGAGTGAAAAGCACCTTTCAATCTGCGTGTTTGTTGATTCGACCCCGATGAAATTATTCAACGACTCGGGCGGGCGGGGGGGGGGGGGGACGAAAAATTGCATGTCCCTCCTGTCATTTTCAATTAACGGGGGCGCCTCTACAATCTTCGTCGGGCATTTAATTGGGAGCGGCGTTAATTTCATTTTTAACCAGTCGTAATGCCGCAATTACGATGGCTCCCTTTCATTTTAATTTACGGGCACGCGGGCTCCGGTGCAGTAAACGTTTCAGTTGTTTAATTTACAATCGCCGCTACGTGACGCGTCCCTTTATCTCCCCGAGGTGTGAAATTAAAATTTTATAACGTACTCTAATTTCCATTAGCCCGGCAGGGAGAGATGGCGATAAGTGTACAAGTGGCGTTGATCAAACGCACGGGGCCCACCCTTGGATGTAACGCGTTAATCTGACACCGATGCGGGAAGACCGCAGCACCGGTGTTATCGGTAGCGATGAAAAGATTACGTGGGAATTTACAGCCGGTGCTTGGGCTCGAAACGATACCGACTCCACCCTTACGCAGTTAGATTATCGCCACGGTTTAATGCAAGGAAAATGTACGGAGCCACCGATCACACTGGACGACGACGGAGAATTCCTTGAAACGTTTCGATCTTTAATTTAGATACGTTCCTTTGGAAAGTTGAACTAGACTTGTATTGGAACTAACTTAGCGCCATCATAATTAGTATACGCTTGGTCAGACTGCCATCGTCCTTTAATTTATAAAATGGAAGTAAAGATAGCTATGAAATACAAGAGGGAAAATTAAATTTCAACGAATTCTCGCATCTAACCTGACGTTGTCGGTAAGAATTCACGCAATATACAATATTTCTGTTTCCAATATTTCACTTTCGAGATCGTGACGTCTGCCGATACAGTCACACTTCGTCGGAATTTTTAGATGACGTGACCCCGATCTTTAAACGAAAAGGTCTTCTCCGTCCACCGTCGTCCGAGCGTGTTTCTTTCAGCGTTTCGTCGCGAATAGGGCACGTTGGTGTTCGTCTTTTATGAATCAAATTGGAATCGAAAGGCGATAATTACAGCGGCGTAATGGCCGCTTTAAATACGGACGAGCACTCAATCCTTTTTGCTCCACCGTTTGCTGGTACGGCGAGTAATGTAAACTGACTGACAGCCGAAGGAGAGACCGAAAAGGGGTTGGGACACACAATGGCTATCGATGCCTGGAAGGTAGAGAAGGCAGAAGGAGTTGGGAGCCAGCAAATGGATCTCCTCCGCATCCCGGGACCGGAAATGAACGAAATGGCCGCTAAGCGAAAAGGGTTCCCTTCTTTGAGCCTTCCAACGCTTCAGAGATGGACGCAATGACTCCCTGATAACTGTTGCGGTGTAAAAACAGAATTCTGATTTCTCCCGTTTTATTCCGAGCGTTGCTGTTTCACCAACGACTTTCCTATCGATTGTGTTCCCGTTTAATGAACCTTTCCCACTTCCAAGTACTCCCTCGTCATCGACGTTCCATTTTTAGAACAATAAGACGATGGTGAATCAACGAAAAATTTTTTTCTCCTCGAAATTATTACCGCGTTAGTTGTATTATTATTTTTCATATGTTTTACGACCATTGTTCGATCAATTATTTTTGCTTAAAGTATTCTTTGCCCTTAACGAAAGTTTGTATTTTACAGTAAAAAGTTCCGAATTTCACCGTGCCTTTCAAGGACTGTTTCACACGCGTGATTTACAAGCGTACCCATGGCCTTCGAAATTCACCTACTTTTTATTATTCCTTCCCGTCCAAGAAAGCTTTCAGCGACGTTCTTATTACCGAAGTTTCCCCCGCGGCAGTAAAATATTTGCGCCGCGAAAAATTAGGGTACCCACGTCTCATAAATCAAACGGAAGGATAAATGGCAGTCGTGTCTCAAATCAAGTTTCTTACCCTGTCTCGCGACGTATTCGCGATCACATTTAAGATAAGATTGTCCGTTTTTCATTCCACGCGCGCACGAGCAGCCGTTTTATACGCGAGTAGGGGAGTAATGACTACAATAAGGCCTGAAGATGATACGGCATTAGTGTCGAGTACGATGGCTCGCGTATTTGTCAATAGGTGGCTGTTAATGACAGGACGCCATCCCCTGTCTCGTAATCCTCCCTGGATTCACCCCTGTTCTAGCCACCCTACCGCGTTACCCTCTCTCGCACTCTTTCTCTCTCTCTCTCTCTCTCTCTCTCTGCGTCGGCGTCCCCTTCCCAACTCTAACCCCAACCGAACTAACTACTTATCCGTCCGCTTATAATCCTTCTAGGTTTCAACTTATTAATTATGCCAATTTGAGGGACAGCTGTCGAAGCAATTCACGCGGCCACCCCTTCGCACGAAACGGGAACGTCGCTTTAGGTAATGGGGATGCTGTTTGATTTCTTATTCATACTCGAGCGTTTTATGTTCTCGACTAGTAATTTCGGTTGTTCTAGTTTTGGTCAACCAAAAGGATAAATTTTTAACAATGCATTGAATTATATATACTCTTCTAAACGTGGGTCAGATAGTGCGCTAGATAATAGCATAATTTCATAAATCAATAAAGCTAACATTATAGACGAAATTAAGGAAACATCTGGCGCTCATTTATAACTTGTTATTATAAATTGGCCGCTACAAGACAACTTATGACTGATACATTCCCGACAAATTACAGTTAATTCATCGCTAATGGATAATGATTAATTCAACCCTAACGAGTCATGACTAATCCATTTCTAATGAATTACGAATAATTAATTCCTAATGAATTGATTCATCGCCAACGAATTACACAATAAATTCGTTACCAATATTAGGGCCACCGTTGGCAAGATTTTCACGCGTGCTAACCAGAGATAGCTACGATTCTGATCCAAATAAATCCTTCAAGTAACAATTTACCCCTAGTCTTTCTTTCACGACTATACCCTACGTCTCTAGACAAGTCTGAAAAATGCCCAGAAGAAACTTATTTGCAACGGCGAGCGCTATCAAAGCAGCCCGAGACGCGGCGCGGCAAAATATTACATGCAGGTAGATAAAAAAGAGCAACAAAAATCAGCGAGCCGATTGAACGCGAGGCAGAGCGAGGCATGTTCACGCGAACGCGTTACGAGGAGCACGCAAATTTACCACGTCAGAAATTCGTCGGTATAAAAGTAAATTGGTGGCGCTCGGAAGAATGTAGACGACGCTCTGTAACGAACGTAATCGATGAAGACGTCGAGGAGGACAGGGGCGTGCTCGTGGGCAATAAACTCACGCCTCGCGGCGCACAGGGGGATCACGCAGCGGAGGGTTCTAAACATTCTGCGCGTCTATAAGGCGTTAAACGCAGTAGCTTTATTGCCTTTCGGCCAACCAGGATGTAGGCGGTTGGTGCTTTTATGAGCGTGAAGCTTAGCCCTGTCCTGATACCGGTTAACTTTCTCGATCGTTATCAGGGCCCAGCCGTGGCCGTCATTGTATTAGCTAACGATGCCCGCGGATGCACGAAGAAGCCTTGCGCTACGAACGAATTCGCCTTTAGCCGAGTTTGCGACGGCCGGAATTTACGACGTTCTGTTAATGGTTCGCGTACGGTGCACGGAAATTTCTAAAACCGTTCCGTTACTTGTTGCTTTTGTGTCTCGCTGAACTACACGGACGAAACGTTACAATTTAGTAGCCACGGTTCGAAAGCTGCTTAAATTTACTGCTGGGAGTACACACTCTCGCTGGGAGAATTGCCCTTGGTGCATGCGGTGGTAGCGTGTAGTATGGGGTTGTAACGTCTTGCACCTTTTATTCGAGAGGAAAGTAGTCTAACGTCAGAAATTAATAACTGTGAATGTTTAAATGCAAATTGATATTTCTATAGACATAGATAATATACCGTTTCGTCGCACCATCTGAAATCCGCAGGGAGGTTCCCAGAGCCGCGGTTCTCGAAATCCTAAAACGTCTCCAGACGCCCCGTAACAAAGGACTCGAGATCTAATTTGTCGCGGCGTTATTCCCCCAACAAGTAGCTTAACGACTCCGACGGCGTCGGTCCCGAAAAACGACGAAACATTAACTAATTCCTGCGGAATATGTTAATCGCGGCCGGAATTCCCGGTCGAGAATCTTGCACAGATGTTGCCGCGACGGCGGTGTGCAACGAAGCGCGCGAAAGTGGCGTTCTTATCAGAGATACCTTTGCATACTTCAGCTGGGGCGGCCGCGATCATTCTCTTTTTCGTAGCCGGCCGCAGCGACACCTGCCAGACCCGTTGACGACGTCGGGGGTAACGGAGGACGCAATATTCAAGCCCTTAACTCGAATCCGTAGGCGTCGCGCACCCCCTGCGACGCGTAGCTTCGCTCTCTTCCTCGTAGCTCGTTTCAGCCACGGCGCTCAGGGCTGATCCATATGTAACGCGAATGAATATTCAACCCAGCTACGAGGCTGCACCCGCCATCGGCACCCACCGCCATCTCCGTCGTTTCCTATCGCGTCACCATCGTCCTCAACAACGCCCGTCGCAACTGTGAAACTCGTAGTCCTGCTCGTTCCTACGTTCTTCGCGACTCCAAGCAGTTCCTCGCCACGTCTCTCTGTTCTCTGCCACCCCCTGCAACCCCATCCACCGTGCTACGTCCCTGTCGGTAGCCGCAAGATCTTAAGTGCACTGATAGCGCAAACGACGCGCTATCTAGAGAGCCGCGTCTTTCGAGCTCCGGTGTCGTCAGCCGTGCTCTTTCTCGATGGCTTCGTTGTCTCTTTATCCTTCCTAGCGTACCTGTGACTCCTCGGGGATAAATGGGAACGACGAGACGACGATAGAGAGAGATTGTTAAAAAAGACGATAAGAGGTGGAGATAACGCGCAGAGGGGGAATGGTGGAAGCGAAAGGGTGAAACCGATGCAGTTGAAGCGATCGGAGGTAGATGCGATGAGGGGTTGATTCGCGACGGGGATCAGTTTGGGGGTTAGGGATTTTGATGAAAATAAAATATGTTGTCTTTCATAGGAAGCTAGGGAAGGTTTCAGTCATCGATTTCCTGGTTTCGAATTTCATCGGAATCGTTCGTCTCGATCGCAGAAAATGATCAAAAGAGAAAGAGCATCGTAATAGCTACAATCACCACCACTTTGCGAAATTAATAATCCAAATAGCAGTTATCAACGATATCGTGATAATTGCTCGCCTCGCGGGACGCTAGCGAAGAGCATCGAGCAGGCCGAAAGAATGAAGATGAATGCCGAGGCGTGGTTTAATTGATTTTTTAACGAAACGCTCAGCCGTGAACCCGAGGGTTTTACCTGAAGAGCGAAGGTGTGCTCTCACGAACGCCGCCGCGACGGAATTTGCATTGGTTTGCAATTCGTCGCGAAAGCGAAGGCCCGTAAGAGTTTTCTTGTATGCTTTTAGCTATGTAAATATTTCTTTGCCCGGCGCACGAGGGAGGTTTCCTCCAGAAACGTTTCGCGAGAGATAGTGGCTTCTACTCGCTGCTCTAACAATGTCAAGTTGAATATAGGGAGGGGATCGAGGGTGAACAAGTGAAGAAACACTCAGTGTTTTGTCTAAGATTTATCACTTCTCGTCCGTTACTTCGTTCGCTGACGCTCCTTAATGCTCCGCGACGGTATTTCTTACTTTGTATCGACGCTGTCGTTTATTTCACGAAATTAATATCTAACCAATATTCTTCATTATTGTGCATGTAGTGTCTTAGCAGAGGATTTATAAAATTTTCTATTCATCGCTATTTGTTTCAAACTTCGAAGTTTCTCAATGTCCCTATGCAATCATTATTTATACCATAATTTCTAAAGCTACATAGTTAGTCATTGTTCATAGTATGTGAAAATAGAATAAAGTTGGAAACATATAATTTAATAAGAAGAAGTTTACACGACACGATGAATTTTCTTGCCCGTGTTGTCATCGATTTTCTACTTGCATCTCGATTCGGTGAACGTCTAATAACGCATTCGGTAAAGCTCCTTATAGCGGCAATCCCCGTATTTGACGTCAAACGGTAATATGTCGGCGGGAAACTTCGGCTATTAGCAGATACAAAGAGAGGTTTTGAGAGATACCGTCCAGTCGTCGGTAATGGTTTATCGCGAAAGTTCCGTGCATTGTGTTAACGCGCTCGAAACGTTTCTATATTGTTCGTTCCAGGAGGATTCGCGATTTTCAAGTTTTCCCCCGAACTCGTCGAACGATTTTTCATCGTTATCGTTGAACCGTGAAAGAATTGGCCGCGCTTTAATCGCAGTTGTTTGGCTTAGAAACGATAATGCGACTGCTAAACGATCCCATACGAATGTGTTTACCGTGGAAACTTCCGCGTGAAAACCCAATTTACATTCGACGACCGTCTTCGAAACTCTCGGGAGTAGAAGTCCACGATAGACGCCACTGCCTTCGCGTAGAAGCGTAATGCGTTGCCATTAACCATACATTCGCGTCGATGTTTGTCTCGTTTCTCGTTTCCGATATTTGCCTCGGTCTCGTTACGATATTCAACTTCTGCGTCCGTTACTTCTCCGTTTGATGTTTCGAGTGGAAGGAAACTAGGGTATCGCGCTCGTCGAAACATTCGTTTCATTGCTTTCATCTGTAGATAAGACTTCTTTAATTAAAACGTTTCAATCGAGGCGTTTTATTAATTGCGGCGCTAATCGTACATATGTCGTTACCATTGCAAATATTTCAACGCGTGACAAATGATCTATAATCTTACAGATTCTGTACACTTTAAGCCAACATTTCATTGAATAGCATGGTTCCCTAGTAAAAGCCAAAATTCTTCCTTATTCAGAGAGATTCCTTCGTGCCTGAGAAACATGTCTCTAAACTCGTGCTCTGTTCAGGAAATAAAACGTTCGAACAGCGAACCCCTCGGCCACTTGGAAGATAAAGTTTCGCGTAATGAAGTTTCCACGGTAGATTCGAGTATCCTAGTTTAATTATTCTCCGAGATTTGATATTTATCGTAAACGGGACTCGTCTGGCGTCGAAGCGAGCGAAGTTCGTCGTTTTCGCTCGTCTCCGAGAAATCGAGCGAAGGTTCTATCTGCCGCGGGATCGAGCGTCGGAAATATCACCGGAACCGCTCGCCTCGCCGGCGATTACAAGAGTTCCGGAGAAAATAATTTTTGTTTGAATGTTTCCAAGGATCGATCCCGGGGTCGGGGAACGCCGCGAAGGAGCTCACTGTACTCGAGGGTGCTCGAAGGTTTTAGTGGAAACGGTTGAAAGTTGGAAGAGCATCGCTGTGCGCAACGAGGAAAGAAATTTATGGCAGTTGGGTGAGACTTTATGCGATCTGTTCCGAGAAATTGTTTTATGCGCTTCGCATCGATACCGTCGGCTACGAGAGGCACGCGTGTGCACCTTTCCGCCATCGATTACAGCCTGTCTCCGAGCTTTATTCGACGACTGCGAATATGCGAGTCACGTGCTACCATTTCCAAGCGAGTTAAGACTAACGAAAGAGGGAAGATACGTGATTTACGTCGGTGAGAATTTTTCTCACAGTTTGTCACCCCATCGACTATATGCAGCATGCATTTTTACACGTGAATTGATATTCCCGAGCTGAACACGCTCCTCGTGTAGTCATCCTCTGGATGGAAATCTCAAGCGTGCCAAGAGTCCCATACGTTGTTACCGGGACGAACCAATTTGGATGAATAACGAAGGTGATGATAGTCCGATAGTTTATTTAAACCTTTTATTATAAAATTTCTATTTAGCTATATTTAATATGAAAAGCTCTTAATCGCCCAAGGCTATCCCCATCAGCGTCAGATCTCGCGCGGAAGAAAAATGCTCCCGGCGCGATTAGTTTCAAGAGAAGACGTAAAAATGTCCGCGTTGTCTCGCGAACACATTGCACCGTATTCCGCGCGATGAGCTAACTTATTACCAATATTTTTCACCGGGCGTGTTTTCGCGTTTGTCGTTTGTTTCGCGGCTGGTAGACGAGGAAAGTGGAGGACGTTTATTTCGCGGGACGAGTCCTCGCTCGGTTTCTTACGTCCTTAACCATCGTCTCCGCCGTCTCTTTGTCGACGAACCGGGGGGACGAGGGGGTGGTCGAAGGAAGACGGAAGAAGCCTCGCAGTATTCGCGGTATGCGGTAGCCGGTTTGCTTTGTCCAAATTTTTGCGCCCATTTATCTACACATCCGTTCTCCAACGCAGGGGCCACCCCGACACCGTCCTCCCTCGTCGCTAGCTTTCATTTCTAAAGCCAGCACGCGTCTCTGACGAGCCTCGTTCGTCCCTTCCGCCCTTCTCACCCTCCTGAGTCCGAAATGCCTTTGTTTTTGCTGACTACATCGCGATGGTGTTCTAAGCGCGATTGCAATTTCCCAACGGTGGAACGAGCGGAGGGGCTGGAGGGGGGTTTACAACCCTCGCGACACCGCTACCCTTTCCATCGAATATCCCCGTCGTCGTCGTCCGACCGGGGCGAATTTGTTGCGTTAACGCTTTCGGAAGAAAGTACCGATCGTCCTGTCTCTGTCCTTTGTAACTAGTTCCCACCCACGGCGCCTCGGGAGCGCGGAATTTTCGATGAGAAATTCCTGACGCGGGCGAGGGTCGGACGGGGAAAAAAAATGTGATTGCGGACGCTAGTTGCGATTTCCGTCGACGGAGGACCGTTCCCCCTCTGAAGGATTACCTTTTCCCTCCCTTCTCGGCCGCGTTCCCGCCGCAGCGATTATCGCTGATTGCAAAAAATTCCGACAATATTGAATACTCTCTACTTTAATTCCTCCGTTTTTTGTTCTCTCAAAATGTTCTGCTAGAAAGTTGGAAATTGCGATTGTCCCGGGCTACTCGGCGAGCTTTTGATTTTGCGGTGGAATTTTTTCAACGTTGCGCGCACCCTACCACACCCGATTTTTACGAAACTTTGCACGATTTTGATACGTGCATATTTTTATTTAAATCTCAATTAAATCTTCGATTTTAATGGGTGAGACACAGTTCAAAGCTTTACTTTGTACTTGAGATGCAAGGTTGTTCTTTAAACAAATTCTCTGTGGCTTTCGATATAAAATAACGCGTTGCAAGTATCGGTAACGAAGTTAATAAACAAGTCAAAGAATCACTTTCATCACGTTTAATTCTCTACAGTTCTTATATCCCTACGTGTGTGACGACGGCGAGTTGATAAGTAAAAGCCTAGGAGTGGTCGACTGGGCGCGGCTTTCAAAAGATTCGTGATTAGTTGAAATAAGGGATTCTAAAGGAATTTCCTGTTGCTGTCCAGAATGATGAACGAGCTTGAAGGTCACTTTCATGATTCACGTATGTAGTAGTCCGAGTTAATGATTCTTAATCAACGAATCTGGACCCCATAGAAAATTTCCAAAAATTACCCGGAACTTCTTCAACCATGTTCGTAGGTGACACCTTTCGCTTTCTACCCACTCGACCGCGTTATGCAAGATAGAGTCAAGAATCTCCTCGAAAATACAAATCACCTGTCCGTTCCCCGCGTTCCCACGATATTTCTACCCGAACAGATAGGAGACGACGTTGACCCCATCTCGCCAGGTGTTCGGCATCGCTCCGAAGTATCGGGTCACCGTGTTTCCGACGCGTCCGACGTTTCGAGGAGACACGCCGATGGAAGGGCGATTAATCAAAAGGCTCGGGCCGACTTCTGCACGACTGGTAGCGATACACGTGTACGAGTAGGTTGCTGTGGCGGTATCATCGCGAACGACATCGATTCTTGGGTCGCCACCTCGTGAGGTTGGCGGTGATCGATCGTTTTAGGGTTACCGCAAACACACGGGACACGCTCCGCTTCGATTCCCGTCGGGACTCCGCGGAGGCAGTGATCTTGACGGCCTTTGATACCGCTTCATGAATGTGTAAAGTAGGTAGTCCCCAGGTTTCTCCGGATTCCCTGGCTCGACCACGAAACTACGACGGTCCGACGGTTATCCCCGATAGCGGGAACAACTCCGTGGTGGGTCGGTCTTAGCCGCCACGTTATCAGGAAACAATGGCTGTTTTGCTTAGCTCCCGTAGCTCGACTTTGATCGGCCGCTGTCAGGCCAAGTTTGTCTTACCTGGGAGGTTCCTTTGAACGATCACCCTCCATCGAAATTCTCTCCTAATGGAGTATTTCGGTTGGCTCCCCCGCCGGAGCCACGGTATTATCAGACTCTTATTATCGTGTTACCATGATCTCGAGCATCGTAAGTTTCTCTAGACATCAAAGTTCCCTTGGCCTTACACATACCGCGCTGTAATTATCCGAGAGTATTGTCGTGCTTCCGTTTTCTCATATTTTTGTTCGCGTAAGGAGATTGAGCCGGAGAAGCCAGCCTTCCGATACCTTAGCCAACTGTTAAAAAGATCTAAGAATTAAACTCATCTCTATCCCAAGTCGGTTGAATTCAGGAAGCAACCAATGAATCATTTCTCTCGTATCTACCAATTTCTACAACATCGTCACCTCAAATGGCGTCTCTAGCGCTTGGAGAGGTTCCGCCAATCTGTCCAAAGCAGAGAAACGGTTTCTTCCGATAGGTAGACCAGTGTCCAGCCTGGTAACGCGTTATCCATTAACGAGGGTGTTTTGTCAGTCATCGAGCAGCGAATCCGCGTCATTAGCGTCTCTGGCCGATCTCCATCACTCATCCTTACCCTCTGGATGGCAAACCGAATTCGCAATGCGCCATTTCGGATTGATGGATCTATCCGTACATCATTTGCCGGTTCTGAACGAAAATTCTCCGCGCTCTTGCCCGCACGGGCATGCGCGGATCCGAGCACAGACCCGCAATCCAACGGCCATTAGTTATCAAATTATTTCGTTTGCCACGGTCGGACGTTAGGAAACGTTTATGCACGTGTCACGATGATTTATGGGATACCGCAAGGTTCTACGCGGTAACGCGCCTTAGGCAGATCCCGAACGTCGCTCGGAAATAATCGATGATAGAGAAATTATATGGGTCGTGACTCGTCGACCATGTCGACGGATCATGTTCTTTGTCGACGTTTATTGCGGCGAAACGAGTTAGATCGAACACTTAGGGAACTCGAGATTTCATGCGAGTTCAAAGCAGTGTCCAAAGAATTTCTTACGCAAATATATTCTGGTTTCCAATTCTGATATTTGCGCAGAATTTTGGTATTTACGACTTACCGTAGATAAATTTCCAATATTAAAAATAAAGCGATTTCCCTGGGTAAATCTCTCTGTCGCAGGTCTTTTCAAATTTTTCGCGATAAAGGTGGAACGCGCGCTGAGATTTTCCGATGCTGGCTCGTGTACGCCTCGCCAATCTGTTATTTTTCCACAGGCGTATGAATATTCCCGAGTACTAGCGCGGAGAACCGTTTCCACGGTAAAAAGAAGCTTAAGCGCGCGATAGATAAAGCCTCGCCCTTTCCGAGGCGCACAAAGAGGAAATAACGTTTACTGTGTTTTCTGCGAAATAACAGGAATTCAATATCTCGAGTATTTTGGAAAAGATACAAAAATTCTTTCTCGCCGAAGTCATCTAAACCTGTTAATAAATTACTGTCGCTACAACACAAGCCTGGTGGACCTTATTTTGTAATTATCAAATTATAAAACGATCCAATGAAAAGAATGTGTTAGTAAAACGTGACAAATATCCACTTTGTCATTCTGACAAGGTCGACAGTTCCTTAGGACAGAGAGAAAATTGTCCCATTGTTCATGGTTGCCATAAAAATTGAACGAAATATTTATTAACGAACTATCGCGCAATTTCTCATCAGAAGCCTGGAATAATTCGGATTCGCGACGAGGTAACGCGACAACCCAGCCGAATCTAATCGCGATAATAGCCGTCATATCCGCATTAATCGTCCCACGTTCTCGCGTTTCCGTCGAATTGCTCGTCAAAGAGAAAAGACAAAACGGCGCGCAGGAAAAATATGAAACGCCTCGTTAGCGAAACATCCCCGGTGCACGTACAACCAGTCGACGTTCTCCGTCCTTGTTACCCGACGGATGAACGTAACTTTGGACGTCAAAGGGCGGCCGTTTATTTAACGTCAAACTAACCGAGTGGATCGTTTCCACGGCGGACAGTGCTGGCTGCGATACTCGCCCCGTCCGTACCTGACAATTAACGCGGTCGTCCCGCCGCGCGGTAACTAACACGGAAACAGATTACAATGTATTTTTAACCGAGTCTTGCTTTGTATCGAGCATTCACGGGAAAGTGGCGTGTTTCCTGGACGGGAGCGTGGGTAGTCGCGTCGGTGGAATCGCGAGATCGAATGAAAACAATTTCATTAAGACGACAGTGCACGATACGCGAAGGAATAAGCATAAGCTATTCACAGGGACGAGTCACAATAAATTCTAGAAGATTCTGAAAATTATGAAAAATTTTTATTCTATACACTACATATTCGCAATATCGATATTTCAAAACAAATTTGCGATTTCAAAATTTTGAGCTTCAAAATTTTCATATTTTCGTCAGTACTCGGTATTAGAAATGTATAATATCTGCCGGTCGGGAATCTTCTTCTGGTGGTAATTAATACGAAAATAGACCATATTTATAATCCAGCCATGCCTCCTATAGGATATTCGTGTAGAAGCGACGCGTTCCCAACGTAGGCTGTTGTGTCGGTCGAACCGCAAGATCAAATGGAAACAATTTCATTAGAGCGACAGCGCGCGGCACGCGCGTGCACGGGACGAGCGCGTAACAACACGAGCTGGCCAGGGATTTTACGGCTGCGCGCAACATGCCACTGATTTATTAAGCCTCGACCGTCACGCGCATACCAGTTGCATTTTAATTATTTCCCTGGCAGCGAGCATTAAAAAATTTGTAACGCTTCGCGAGGGGTGAATAACGACGATCGTTTCGCGTACGAAACTTCTGCGTCCCATGAATCTCTCGGCCGCGAATTCGCCCGATCGTTAATCCCTTTCGCGCTCAGCGTTTCGTTCGCGACGAGGAGCGAGTTTCTCGCTGTTGTTCGACGGCTGAAATGTTAGGTGGTCTAATAACGGTAGCGACTAGTACTTGGGACGAGTTCGAATTTATCAGGATCAGAGAATACGTTTCCAAATTTTCAGCAAGGAAAGTTGGACTTCCTCTTTATTGCGATTATTAAAAATAAAAAAATGTTGCACGAGAGGACAGGATCAGTTTGTCTTATGGAAATCGACAACCTTTTTCTGACTTTCCGTGGCGAGTAGAGCGGACAAGGGCCGATTGGGAAACGCTGACTGAACATTTTCCACTGGTGAATATTCCTTATAAAAAAAATCTGTCCGATAAAGGTAGCTCGCTAGCTCAGAGCGTAAAAGGTGTTCTTCAAATTTTATGAAGCAGGGACCGTGGAAGCGAGATTTTATTATTCCTTATATGTGCGCACTTGCAGCAGATATGAGAACGTACTCTGAAGCTGCGAAAATATGAGGTAAAACTACTGGTGGCTGCGGGTCCGTATTCGCAGACACTTGGCGCGAAAAAAAATGGTCCTCCTATTCGGGAATGCTCTTTCTCAGCGAAAAGATCTTCTGGCCGGCGTAATTTCGTATGTACGGCGCAAAAGTCTGATTATTTAAAATATAATGAAATTTTCGCGCACGAGCCACGGTAACTCGTAGAAAAAGGGTCGCGTGCGTCGAAACTTAACCAAAAATTATTATTAGGGGCTTATTGTTCAAAGTATAATAGGAATTATTTTTATTTTCTTGTATATTTATGTATAATATCGTAAGGAAGTAATTGCTGGATCTTCAAGAGCACCTCAAGAGCCCATTTAATTTGATGTCTTTCTGAAAAAATCGAACGCAAAATACCAATGTAGCGGAAGCTTTTCAGTAAAAATCCTCACAGCGTTGAACGTGCTAAATTCACGAACCCGTTTTTTGTACGAACTCGTGCGTCGAACGAGAGACACGGTGCTATTATTCCTCCCTCTCATCTCCCGTTGCCAACGAAGATGCCTTCGCGCTCTCGACTTGACGGCCTTTGATTCCTCGATACGCGCTGCGGCCTCAATGGTCCGCGCGGCGTTGGCTTTTCTCTAATTCCCGGACTCTCGCACATCCGGTATGAAATTTTAATATACCGAGATTGCGGATCGCGTTCCACATTTCCGAGTACATTCAACGCTTCGCTCGAAACGCGCGGGGAAAATGTAGGTCTAGCTTGGGATATATCTTCGTGGCGAGCATAAAGAGGTTCCGGGTGGGGGAGGAAGGGCGGAAAACGTTCTCGCGGCATCCGTCGAGAATAAAACAGACCGATTCGGGACGTGGCATTGAATCAATTCGTATTCATTTAGCCCAGGTGTTGCTAACGGTGAAAAATCGCCCTCAGCTTTTTTTTTTTATCCTCCGCAACGTCCTGCGTCGGGCAATGAAAGGTACTCGTTACCTAGCGCCGCGAAACGATGCTGCTTCAGAAGGGTGGATACAGTAGGTGGAACCTTCGAATGATTTATCGTTCGCGACACTTGCCCCGTTCCTTTGATAAAAATAGCTTCGAGTTTCTCGCTGGGTCGCCGAGGGTTCGTTGGGAGGAGGATGGTTGGAGGGAAGCGTGCGTCCCTGTAATGTCCTCCCGGGGAAAGTTGAATTTGTAGCCGACGAAATATGCCCTGTCATTAAAACCCCGCTTACGAAACGCCCACCGGCGGTTTTTCGGCGGCCGCGTTTTAATGGGCCCAACAATCACGGTCCTCGAAGGTCGAGCATTCTCTGCTAATTTTATTCGCGGGGGGGTTGACGTTTAACTGCAGCTGCAACGCTTACTGTAACGCCGAGGATCGATCAAGGGAGATTACGGATAATAAAGAAAAGTATTTCCTTAAATGGAAACCTTTTCTATTCCGAGTTATGTTTCAATTTCTAATGCCTTTGACTGAAAACGTCAGACGGTAAACTGTATATGCAGAATTACGTATTTATTTAAAAGCGTATTTCATTAGCTCGAGTAATATTGGAAAAATAGTATCGTTTCCGTTTCATTTATTCGCTATAAACGATTCGTTCGTTTCTGCGAGTATGTATGTGTGTTACTCTACACAGTTGATACGTGCTTATAATTAATTCCATTATCGACTGGAAGTACGCTATGGGAAAGTTTTTTCATTCGTGATATTTTAATAAAGTCTCTGCCGAGGCTGGAGTAATTGCAGGGTATATTAATTTCGAAAGATCCTTTTCCCCGGCGGCGCGAAAATGGCTAATACGCGTTACGTCGACCTGGGGAAAACGGGGGGCACTCTATTTTATCTGCTTTCTCTAATTCGATCACTCATCATTATCCTTCTGTTTCCTTTGTTTCAGGTGAGTAATTTGCCAGTTACCTCGTTGGAAATCGCTTTCACGCGGTGAGTCGTTCGACTGTGAACAAATTGGTTACAATTAATGGAAATTTCCCTCCGCTCGATCAGCGCACCGCGCCTTGGCGCTTTCGTTCGGGTTCAACGAAAATTGAACGGTAGTCAGCGACCACTCAAAGATACTATTTATTAGCAACAAGTAATTTAATTAACACGCTTCGCGACGCTGTACTATCGAACCGTTTCCGAGCCATGAAATTCAACAGCAGTCTTGTTTGCCAGAAGTTGTACTTACTCGCAATCTATCTATGTGCAACAAATTTCAACGGCATTGCGAGTTATTCTTTAAAAATAAATATCAAGTGTTACACTCGAGCATATAGATAGTTTTCAAATGTCACGAAGAATTCAATCGTTTGAACCGTGAGGTATCGAAGCTTGGGTATCAAATTCTCGATATTTTAACCCCGTCTGTATTCGAAAATAACGATATGTGAAAAAAAAAAACAGAGTTTATTTCATTTATTTCAAGGAAATATTTGCTACGATATTTCTATTGAAAAATATAATTCCATTCTATGACTGACTACTTACTGAGTGATACTACTTCAATGTCAACTTGTATCGATCAGATATTCAGATCTACATATTAATTTTGTATGTGTACAAACTTTTGATAGAATAGTTTGTAACATCAATTCCTAGGGAAGAACCTATCAATAATGAGTAATATATAAAAAATTAATAACATTGTTATTTCTGAAAAAGTCCTGCAATGAAACACTGATTTGAATCAATTATTTTAGCAGAACGCGCAATTAATTACTACCAAAAAACTAATAATTTTACGCTCTTGATCACCCTGAACGAAAATACTTCAACGCAAAAACAACATAACACATCGATTAAAAAAAGTTACGTAATACAGTTTCCGATACAAATAAAAATAATCGATCCTCCGCGCGCACGCCGAAGCCAGCCAAAAACTAAAAATTCCCACAAAAATTCTCTCGAATCCGGAATCCCGAAAGTAAATCGTACGTCCTCCCTTAAATTCCGTTAAACCGAACGCAACGCGCGCGGAAAAAAAGAGCCTCAGATATCCGGTAACGCTGTCGTAACCAGTGAAATAAAAAATTTCGTATTGTTGCTCGATACGAGCCGGCCATGCGGCGGACGTCTCGCGAGGGGTTCGGAATTTTAGCAAACGGAAGATCAAATAAGAAGGAAAGAAACGACCTGGAAACGGAAAGAGAAACGAACCGGGAGGGAAAACGAACGAAACGGTCAGATGGACAGGGAAAACGAGCGTGGAGTAGACGTCGCGAACCGATCGCCCGTGAAGCTGGCTCGGCGAGTAGAAAAATTGTGTGATACACGTCTGGCGGAGAGGGTTCGGGATCCACCTACAGCGAATAAGCCGGGGTTGATAGCGAAAACCGTCGATTCACACTCGGCGGCGAGGCTGGAAGGGACGACGGCGAAATAGAAGGAGAGAAAGGGAGCCAAGAGCGCGCGCGAAAGAGGGAGACATTCGAGCCAGATGTAAGAGAAGGATTATCTTGCGTCGGGGCTCCGAATCTGATAGTGACTGTTCCTGGAGGGTGTTTTCAAAGGTTGGTAGGGGGTTTAGCGGGGCGGGGAGGTATGCTTTTAAGGTATTGGCTTCCGACGGGAAACGAGCCGAGCGGAGAAGACCGCGCGCAAACCACGTTCACGAACACCGTGACGTATTGTACGCGTAAAATAGAAGTTTCGTGGCAAATCCGTGACGCTACTTACCCCGAGAAACGTTCCTGACCTTATCGACCCGAATCGGTATAAATCGCCCGTCGATAGCAATTTCTGTTTTGGTGCCAGAGAGGAGATCACCGCCCCTGCACAATAGGAGGATATTGTTGAAATGTGATTAACACGTTCCATGCCACGTGTACTGCCGCTGGTATATGCAGGGATATTTATTTAGTTCGCTGAAAACATATATTTTATGACAAATTTAATTCTGTAAAATATATTTTCACCAAAAGAACGAATGCGATGTCACACATGTATCTGTACAACTACTTTCAAAGATTTATTACACCTAACGAGGATCGTACACCGTTGTAAACAGAAAATCTGTGTTGAAAAAATTTAATTAATTCTTGATTATGATTTATCCCTCTATGCAATATAATGTATAGAATATTGATAAATTGATTCTGAGAATTCCAACCACATTCTACAACCACATTCCTATTTCTGATCGATGCTCGTCACCTGCTACATGACAGACCCGTCTAACGCGCAAAGTTCAGCGGTCGCCATTAATTCTCTTAATAGAAGGGATCGTTTCTTCCGTCGCCCTGTTACGTCAGCCCGAGTAGAGTCTTAACAGGTCTCAGTGTTTCGGCCTTTTAGCGAACTCTCGGCTTGCAGTTGATTTATTTGCCGTCCGATGTAGTTTCCGGACCCAAGCATTAACTGAGTTTGACGCGTAAACTTATCATCGGCTCGATACGATAAATTACTGTCTTCCCTTTTACCGTATCACCGTGACGCATTTTCCTTCGATTTAACGACGCGTCGACGCGTACAACGGCGGAGAACTCAGAGGAGTGTCAAGGAGAATCAAAGAACTAGAGGGACTTTATTGATCCTTGAAAAATAAGAAAAGTTGAAAGTGAATCATTATATATAATTAAAATTTATTCGATCGTCGATGGTGTTCCTCTAAGTACAACGAGTATCGACAGTCTCTCGCAACCTATTTAGAATATTTCAGAGTATAGTTATTCTATCAGCTGTCGCGTTCACTTCCTCAAAAAAATCGATGTAAATGAGAAATTGAAATCCAATGTCACCGTTGACTAAGCATTTTCTATTCGCGTGGCAGCGGTACCGAGCTCGAATCGACATATTTTTTCCATTAGTTTGCTCTCGCTGGAATCCACTTTTTGTTGCGTCAAAAGGCAAATTAAACTAAACACTGCCGCTTCAAAGTTTGGAGGATACTTGAATCTTTAAAATAAGCGAACCTTTGCTCCAGTTTTTTGTACCTACGTATACATTTTACTGCAAAGTTTGTCCTTACGTTTGAATTGGGCATTGAATATTAAATTCGAAATTTATTGGCTTGCGCATAAAACAAATATTAGCATTAGTATTAGATATTAGTATTATTTTCAGGCTTATTTTTCGTGCTCTTATAGTATTCCCAGTTTTGCACCAGAAGGTTCAACTTTCATAAAATGCAAATGCACACACGTCGGGTCTACCATTTTGTATTCGCGTCGTTTCTTGCCCGTTTCCGAGATCTTTGATCTACGAAGCGTCCCGTCGACTCGTCCACGTGACTACGTCCCAGCAGGTTGTCGTTGACAGAAAAATTGACAATGCGATTATCGACGTAACGAGGTGTATCGTCGACAGACAGAGCGAAGTCGGTGCCTCGGAAACTACGTTCCCCCTGGGGCTCGTCCCTAAGTCACGGGGCCCTTCAATCGTTATCGAATCTTCGGGATTACGCGACAACACAGTCGATTAGCAAATACCCGACAATTTCCTGTTAACGATATTATCCTTGTAATTATCGCGGCGAAGTTACGGAATTTCGTTAGATTCGTCTGTGCTCGCCATTGCCAAAGATTTTGCACGTTCATCTTTCGACGTGGCCTCGAGAGGATGCAAATAGAAGTCGAACAGCATGTATGTAAATCTAATTCAAACCCTACATCATTGATTGCCACTGATGAAAAGTAAACGCAACGTCTCGCAAGCAGTTGATTCGATATTCGTTTACTAAATAAAAGTAAGATCGATACTTTGCAAAGTTTACGCGAGGCAAAAAGAAATTCCAAGCCCGACCAATGTCCAATTAGAATTCAAAGTCGTCCCGTAAACTTTCAAATTAAAATTAACAGCGAGCAAATATGCAGAAATTCTCGAGATAAGAAAAAAGTGTCATCGTTCGAGACAGTAATTGAATCTAAGTTTACAATACAGACGTGACCAATTAGGTACTTTTTAAACCCGGGATTCCACGATATTTGCTCGTTGCTAATTTCAGTTTGAAAGCTTACAGGGAAACTTGAAATTCTAATTAGATCTTGGAGGGCTCGGAGTTTCTTCTTGCTTCTCGTAAACTTCAATCAAGTTCCGAGCGATGCACAACTCAGGGATCTGACAAAAAAAATTTTCGTCAGTGTTGGTGCAACTCTACTTCAATCTGCAGGGTCTCGAGTTTGTTTTGAAAGAAAGTATTGCGATTATCGCGCAGCAATAGGTTGGTTCCTTTGCATTCATTATGTAATTGATTCTACGAAATCTGAGTAATTCAACGAGGAATTAAGGAAATGAAACCTAAAGGAAACCTTTTAAAAACAGAACAATTTATGAAGTTAATTTAAAATTTCTATTTACTTTGAGATATTCGGCAATATTTGAATAATGTTCATTACCAGTTCTTCAATTTCCTTCATTCGACTGTAGGCGAAACCGAATCGGGGTTCAAACCTCGATTCAAACCCTAATCTTCCACTTGCCGGAGTAACTGGTTCAACTCTTTCGCTGCGGCAGACAATGTCTGTCGACTTATTACGTTCAATTACTACTTACGTATAATTTCGTAGAAACTTTCTGCAGTTCAAACTGATTTTATTTAAACTGTCCATTAAAGTAATTCGCCCCGTTTCATTCCGCGGGGAGAGAGCTAACCAATTAAGCTATGCAGACCATCCACGAGCGATTCTGCCTTGAGTTTGTTAACCTTAATAGCTAGGTTCTTTGTAATGTAAACAATCTTAATATCATTCGTGGACTCGAGATGCATAGTCTTTGGATTTTGGAATTTCTATATTTTGGTGTTCTTAATTTTTGCATAAAAATACTGTAAATATTACAAGGGTACTTTCACCTTACAGAAATTAATAAATTGATCTTTCCCCGCCTGCGTGTAACAAATTAGGCACAACGTCCTCGGGAAGTGCCTAATCCTCGAATAATTCGCGAAGCATACGGTAACTTTTTCTGCGTGGTCTCGAACACGCCTCGGAGCGTGTACTGTTCGCCTCGAAAGTTCGTCCAGCGGGTTTCCCGTTTGCGAAACTCCGGTGGCCGACGAAACGGTTCCTAAATCAGGGTCTCCGTGCCGGAAACGCTGGCGGCAGGTGTTGCTTCGCCGGCCAAGATGATGAAAGATGACGCGCCGTCACCTTGGCTCAAGATCCTTCTGACTGGTGGTTTCCGTCGACCCTGTCAGTTCGAGCATGAAATTACCAGCGCGGGCGATGCAAGAGTCCCGTGGAACTGGATGCTGGAGAGCAAGAGATAGAGAGAGATCGGAAAGGATCGAGAGAGATAGAACGATACAGATAGGAGAGAGAAAGAGGATCGGTGACTACAAGCGTCACGAGCAACGGAACGAAGAGGGAAAGACGACGTAGGCGGCGAGAACGCGAAGAACGGTGGCACAGCGACCGTAAGCGGCGCGGTTGCAGGGGCAGGGGGATCAATTATTGTCATTCCAGGCTGTAGTCGGTGGATCCTGATGGCTGGTTTCGCGTTGTGTGTTACTCTGTGCCAGTAACACGACAATCCGTTACCGAAGGCAACCTCTGCCCGACCTCTTCTCGCTTGCGCTCTCTCCCGGCGATCTACCTCGACATACCAGCGTATCACGGCTCGGTGATTTGTCACGAATAACGCTTATTAGACGATTCAACCGTTGCTCCGCTCGGTCATTTATCGACGCGTCTACGATACCGGGAATTTCATTAAGATCACCCGAGCGGAGATTGCTGGCCAGCAACTCTTCTCGCCTCTGGTATGCGTTGATCGTTGCATCGGTCGCGTAACGATCGCCCCGTCGGCCCTGGGATTGTCTCGCTGCATGGGTAATCGGGGACAATTAATTTCAGTCCGCGCGTTTCTCGCCAAACAAAGGGATGAAGTGGTTTGATGCACATTCAGCGCTGACTCGGGACGTTTTTGGTCCGTGAATGCTTGATCAATGCGTTTCACGACTTGCTTTGCGAAGTACCGCCGGCGTTTCTAGTTTTAGGAATATATTCGCATAAATGCGTAAATCGAGGGTGGATTAATTAATTTGTTTATGGGTTACCGATCACTGAAACAAAAAAAAAAAGAGCAATGAAATTTCAGTACAATGGTACGGATTGGTTCCATTGGTAAATGAAAATTTACAATAAAATGGTAAAAAATTCGCTGAAAATGAGACAATTAATCTACCAGAAGCTACAAAAGTTTTCACATTTTTTAAAAAAATTACGCAACCCAGAATCAAACCGAGCATTAAATGTAAAATACAAATTGAAATACGCGTTCGCCATATAAAGGAAGATTAAATAAATTGTTGGCTGCGTAGGAAACTATGTATGTATAACGAATTGATTCCAATGCAGATGAACATAAACTCGTTTCGAAATCACAGATCGGGACTGGACACCCGATATTATCGAGATTTATCATTTTTAGACGAATTTTAAACGAGTGGGATTAAATTCAAAAAACAGACGCTTCCGCGTATGTATTTTCTACTGGGTGTACGTAATGTGCTGTAAAAAGTAGATTCAGGAATTAATTCTATCTTGTTTTCGTAATGATGGAAGATGATTAACAGTACATTGTGAATTATAAAATGTTCACAGAGGAAACCGTTTCTTGCATAAATATTCAGAATATCTTTTCTTGTATCATTTAAATTAAAATAATAAAGTAAACATTAAACCCCTTCTTTCTATTATTCTCCATAAAATTCTGTTTCTTTCATCTGAAGAAACGCCATGCTCCCTGACGGACAAACACTTTTGTCCTTTCAAAACACTGTTTTCCCCTAACGTCTAGCGATACCAATTCATGGTTCACTGCCCGAAATGAGAAAATAATTAGCGTCGCCCGACGATTCGCAGTTTTCCGAAAAAATTCGACGACAAAAGGAAAGAGACCGCGGCCTGCCGGGCCGAAAAAGAATTAGGTCGCACGTAATAACTCCGCGGGGCGAACGTTGCGCGATTTCCTCGTCGCGTGGACCCCTTGATTTCGCGATAAAGTTATTGCCTGGCAGAATTTAAATATGCAACGTGTCCGACGGCCGCGCAAAAAGAACAACGGGAGCGGCGCGACGCTCGCGGCCCGTTCTACGACGCTGCGATTCCGCGGAGGGAAAAATTTTATTTCACAGCGCCGCTTCGTAACAGCTTGCACAAAACTGTCGGTGATATACGAGCCCGTGCAGCTACCTGGAACGGGGCCATTCGCATTAAAAATACACAGCCAACGCCAAAATTGATGGACGAGCGGCGGTAGCTGTAATTATTATTATAAATCATCGCTGGCCGTGGACGCGAGCCTCGGTAACTTGTATTGTCTACTCGCTCGTGACGTTTTATAATTTATAAAATAATGACCGTCGAAAAGGGGTAGGTTGAACGGATCAGGGAGCTTCGAACGTCCAGGATGAATGTTTTCAGTGATCGAATCCACGTGGATAGCTCTGGAATGACAGTACCGCGATTTCCCGCGCGTACAACTCAAGTTGGAAAACGTGGAACTGATTAATAAAAACACGATACTCTTCCGGATCCCCATCGTAAATCACGGGGAAATGTGGAACGGTCGGAGTCCGTTAGAACCGTAAAACGAAACATCGCATCGGTTGCATTTTATGCTTCTCTTACTCTTTTTTTTTTCTTACGGTGCTGGGCAATTTAATTAATCCGTCAGACTGGTGGAATGTTGTAGTAGAATGAAATAGCATTTTGGGTTAAATGATACGTAATTGGTTGTAACGATTTTATGGATGGCGCGGTTAGATTATTTTACCGTTGTGTACTGATACGTTAATATGTCAAAATGAAATGATGCGTATTGAATGGAAAGTTGAATTAAATACACACGAATTACTGGCATTACTGTTTGGGGTAATATATTCTGGCTTGGGTCTTACAAATTGTGTTTTGAAATTACTTTAATGTCTAGTGATGTTGTTGCATGAAACGGTATAATGCAGGTAATTGATATTGGGGAAATCTGCTTCATTTTTTTTTTTTAAATTAATTACTGCATTGTAATGCATATAGTGAAGGAATTCGGTGAAATTTTCATTTTCGGTGAGATTTAATATGCTAGGCAATCGCACCCCATTATCAATTTTTACATTCATCGGGTTGTGTTAATTGAATGCATTATTTAATCCCCGAAATTTTTGGAATTTTACTGTGTTATTTGAACATCAAATATCACGAGGATTCTTTCATCGATATGAAAGAATTAACAAATGTTGTTTGCGAAGTAAGGGTTAAAAATACCTGTAAACTTACTTATTGGCCTACCCTTGCAGTAGCTATAATATCAAATACTCATTCGAACAACGAACCATCCCCATTCACGTACCCATTCCTCTATCGGAAAGAATTGCCACTTCTCTCAGAGTTCCGCATAGCCAAGTGCACGTTCGCTCTGTTGTCCGTTGCTGATCCCCACTCGAGCAGGTGGAGCCAGCAAGTGGAACCAGGTGATTCCCCGCGAGCGTTGCCGCTTTCAAAATCCGT
Organism: Hylaeus volcanicus; assembly: GCF_026283585.1. NCBI lineage: Eukaryota > Metazoa > Arthropoda > Insecta > Hymenoptera > Colletidae > Hylaeus > Hylaeus volcanicus. The sequence continues at coordinate 27,101,555 of NC_071978.1, read as the reverse complement.
GGTGCACAAGTCGGTCGTCCGCGTGGCGGTAGGCGGAGCGGACGAAGCGTCGGCGTAGCAGAGGTGGGATTGGTCGCAGGAGGCGAGAAGAGGACGGCCAGTCTGGTTCTCTCCTAATTTGACGCTTTCGATAAATTTAACAAGCTCGTCACGAAGGAAGGGCCCTGTATGTCCGGGCACGATGCCAGACTCTTGGCGCGTCCGACGCCGCGCACACCCGACACCATTACCTTCCCGTATTCCCGGCCGTGCGTCCCGAGGGACCTCGCTGGGTCGTCCACTTGGTAATACGCTTCCTCCTCCAACCTTTCCACCTACTATTCTACGAACATTCTGTGACTCCTTCGCTCGTACCTCCGCTTTACCGATGCCCAGACTGGCATCGTTAGGATGCTTTTGCTCGCGTCCCGTGGCCTCCCTCCCGCCTCCCGTCGAACATACCCAGCCGTCCCCCTTCCTCCTCGTTCTCCTTATATCATTCCCGAGGAAAATTCGCCTTTAAGGTCGAACCGCCTGCGAACCGAATGGAAAACTTGACGACTGTCCTGGACACGTGGGACGCGCGCACGCTTGTATTCCCCAAGTAGAGACCCGCCACCCGTGGACAAGCAAATCTTTTCCGATGCAAAGCAGCACCTCGTCCCCATTTTGCCAGCTTTCACGTTCGTTTCGACGGAATTTCGTTTCTCGCGGACCTGAATCGTGGTGCGTGTGGGTCATGGTGCAGTGGACGGAAGGTACGATGTTTGGAGTGGGTGATGGTAGATGGGGATTGAGTTGTCGATTGAACCCTTCGTTGGGTGAATTTTATTTCAGCTTCGAAGATATTCCAACATTTGCTTTACGAGGCTAGAGTACTTTCACAATTTATTATTTTATCATAAATTATTAAATTACTTTATTACGTTAGATACTTATTCCAATTAATAAAGTGTGCACATACTTTTTAGCGGCAGTTTCCCTTGACCTCCGATCCAAATAATATTGTCCCAAATAATACCTTCATTTCGAACAGATACCTTGACCTCCAACTGCTCGCCTCGTCCCTTCCGTCACGCTACGATTCGCGTACTTTTTCCAACCCTCGATCGTTTTCCAGCGATCCCCGAACGGATCGGCGCAGTAAGTAAATTGCTCGATAACTTTTATCCCGAGGCCACGCCGTCGACGTCCCAAAACTTTTCCGTGGAACCGTTCCCGAAGAGTTGGAGGATCATCCGACAGCCAGCTGCCGCCCCGCGTATATGCACTCCGTCTGCGCAGCCTTCTGTCGTGAGTTCATTTCCTCGGGACTTAATAAACGTTTTATACGCGAGAAGACTGCGTCGTCGTTCGCAAGTTATGCCCCGACGAGGTTCGAGAACGTCCAGAAACGATATTGCCGTTCCTCCGCGCGCGGTCTGAATTTCGGCGGACCCTTCGAGGGGCGCCTGGAGTCGCGAAAGAGCGAGGGAACGGTTCGAGGGGCGTTCGAGGAGGACAAAGGAGGAGAAACCGGAACGTTGGTAGCGGGGAAGTGCGAATTTCGTTGGGCCGTTCAATTTTCAAGAAACGAGGCGAGCTGGGAGCAAACGAGAGCGACGTAAGGAGCGAGATTGGAGAGGACGGGAACGTGGCTGACTAGGGTGTTGGGAGGGAGGGGGGGGGTGCCAGAAGGAGGGAAAGAGTGCCTGTCAATCGTCGAGAAGGTGCGCGGCCGAGGCAATTTCGCAGGGGTGGAAAATCAGGGCGATTCTTGAAGTCGGTAAATTTTCTCCCGTCCCTTCCCTTCTTTTCTCGTTGATCTCTTTTCTTGGACCGTGCTTGGGGATGTATACGATCTTGAAAGTAGCTGAGTAAAGGATAGATAAAGGGATACGGAAACGGTGTAGGGAAGGGGAATAGAGAGAAAAAGAAGAGAGAGAAAAGGAGCTAGACGAGAAGCCAGAGCAAACGTACGTGGGCATAACCGGAGCAAAGTGAAAATTGCTGGAACCATTCGGTAGGATTGACCTTACGTGCCGCCCTATATCCCTGAGACCGTTCGCAACGGCCTTGTATACATGTCCCCGCGTATCGTTGCGACCGTGTGTGGGTGGTCTGTACGCGCGTATGTACGTGCGAGGGGGGAACGTTCTCCGGTACACATAAATATCCTGGATTTTCCCGGCACGCTGGAAGTACTTCTTAGGCCACCTTTCTCTTCGGGATTGTCGAGGATTTCCTGCGATGTTCGAGGCGAGGAATCGTAGAATAATTCGTCCGTTCGTGAAATCGACAGAGGAATATCCACGATGATGTTTGAGCTACTCGCCATGGGAGATTTGAGTTTCCTGAAAATAATGGGAAAATAATTTAGCATATGCAAATGTGGATCGAGAATGTACGATAAAAGTTTTCGACGCGAAGCTTTGTCCTTGAGAAAATCGAGTTTGAAAAGTTTCGGAGCAAGAGTGAAATTGAGTACTAGTTGGCAAACGTGTCTGACGACGACTTGTTATTTTTACTTCTGTTGGTGTTTGCGGACATCGATGATAACATGACATTGTTTGTTTTACGTCGAATCACTATCTTTTAACTGGTTTCTGTGGAAACAGACGCCATAGTCAATAGTTAGAAAGACGGGCGCAAGTAGAAACAGCGAATCATGGTTTTTCTCGGAAATGGAGTCTCGTACAGTAAAATTTCATTCCCCATTTTCGATGTAGTTTTCTATAAAGATTCGTCCAACATGAGTTTCATTTGTATTCAGGTCCCAACCGAATGTCAAAATGAACTCTTCTAAAAGTAATAAGGATTTGTGGAAGTTTTCCCAATTACATAAAAAGAACCTGAAACAACGATGCTCCTTATACAAAGAGAAATCCACGAAGGAACCGCGATGATATTCGGGATCATACTCGGTGCATCGAATATTCCATGAATACCGTAAAACCCGTGAATTGGTTCTCCAATTGCGAACTTATCACGCTCCTTGTTCGAACGTCTACGGTTATATCCGTAGTCCAATGGTAACCTTCGGGCATATTGCGCCACCGGAGATCTCCCGACGTAGCTGGAGAACTCGTGAGTCGATCGGCTGATGTCGGACATAGTCATTTAAAAATCCTCTGCGGTCGGAGCTTCGCGCTAGAACTCCTATCACCCTAACTCCCCCTTTCCGAGAGCGATCTATCCACCGTCCGGTTCGACCTAAGGTCAGGTCTCGCGTTACTCGACATTCTTCCTGGCTTCCCTCTTTCTTTTGCTCCTCCGTCTTTCTCGAGGATGGAATTCACAGCTGGTCTGCAACGGAATCGAAGTCGCGATCACTCTTGCAATTGTCACTTTCAGATTTTAAACTACTTGTTCCTTTTCGGATTATAAATGGGTGTTGAAACAGAAACGAGGGAGTATGTGTATATTTGAAAAGTAAGTCGACATAACACATCGCTGTATTATATTTTCGTCAAGTGTGTCATAAAAAAAAAAAATCCAGATTACATGGACCAAATTAACACTAGAAGCGAATACTTGATGTATTCGAATAGAGAGCTATCTGAGAGATTCTGGCTAACCTATTCACTTGGTGGGGTCATCGTTAAGTTCAAGAGAACGAGACACGAGGAACACGTAAAGGGAACGCGGAGGTGGTCGTGCGGTGCGAAGACAACCAGTAGCTGTCGCAGCAGCTCTCGATGGTTTAATCTGCCAGGTTTTTTCCGGGACGTAGCAGAGACACGAGAACGATTCGAGCGGGTGGCTGCAGGAACAAGGACGCTCGGATGACGCAGAGGGAAGGAGACGATTCGGTCGAGTACGTTACACAAGGACGACAATAGGGGCAGAGAGAAGGGCGAGAGAAAGCGATCGGAAAAGGAATTCGTTAGTGAAAACTGCTGCCCCGAGGATTGGGATCTTTTTACTTGAATTGTCGTCCGGATAAAGCGATGGAATGCGGTTACGCCGTGCTCTCGGTCCGCGACCAACAAAAGGAATCCGATCGTTAGCTCGCCGCTCGAAATGAAACTGTTACCCCGCTACCGAACGTACGATGTACGCCTACTCTTCCCAGAGAGTTCCAGCTTACCACCGCGAGACGCTTTTCCCTCCCTAGCCTCGAGATAATCTCTTCTCTCGTCCTTGGGAATTCCGATGATCGTTCCCGTTTTCGTGTTCAACTATGCCCGCCCCAGCTGAAAAGGGAACCGCGCGTTGCCGAATTTCCAACGTCGCCACGTTCCTCTCGAGTATGGGAGAAATTATTATCTAGATAAAGTGAAGACATAACAATTCGACTTATTATATTGCAGTATGTAAAAAAAATTCAATCTCATTCCCTGCCAACTACAAAATACTTTGTAGTTTACGTTACAACTTTCAATATTTTATACAATAATATCTTTGTTGAAAGCACATGTTTAATATCACTTCCTATTATCTGATACGAACTGATACTAAATACAAATTATAATTTTTACCTTCAAGATATTACAGTTAAAGATATGGAAAAACCGATACAGACTCTGCACGTGGTTTTCGTAATATGACTCTCACATTATTCTAATTATCACTGAGATCGATATAGCTAATATTAGGTTACGAAATAATTTACCTTGCTCTACAATATGCTAAATCTTTACGACCTTTCCTTTGCTCTGTTATAGCCAAGCCAGACGTTAAATAAAACGAAGGAATCATAATTAGAATCATCGAATAGTAAAAGTGGAATAATTGTTATAGAGAATTATTCCATCGGGAATCGATTATCCTCCCTAGATTAATGTTTCCCGAGAGCGGTAGATTCCACGGTGAATTTATCAACGCGATTCGGTTCGGCGATCGAAAAGCAGAACAATAAGGAATGCAATTTGAAACTCGTTAATAATTCCAGTCGTTATAATTAATAATTTCTAACGAATCCTCGGACGAACCCCATTCCCCCGGGTGTGGAATATTTATTAGACTGTTATTGCGCAAAGCTTCGCCGGTGGAATTTCAACGTGGCGAAACGCCGGGAACGAACGAAATTATTCAATAATGGCGACACACGGTATAAAGATAATCCTCGGCGAAATGGAATCGTTTAAAATCTTCTACACGTTTTCTTGACTGAAATTGCCCCCGTGAAATATCGCCGGCGAGGGAGAAAAGTTCTAAAAGGGCCAAAGAGCTCCGTGAAATTAGTTGGAGCAAGTTTTCTCGCATTTGACTTTATAACGTTCAATAAAATGGTCAGGGTCCTTTACCTCGCAAATTTTCGCAACGAGAGCGTTCGAGTTCTTTCGCTGAAAACTAATACAGGTTGATAGCACTGAAGAGGGCCAGAGGCGGGGGCATGGAGGGAGAGAAGCAATAGAGAAAGGAGCACGAACCGAGTGATAAGAGCTAAATCGAACTTTCAAAGAGGCCGATTGGACAGTAAAGCGTGCGGACAATGAGAGGGTAAATCGAGCCGAGTTGTCTAATGCATATTAATAAAGGCGCAGAACGTCCGCAAAACTCGGCTTCAATTCCAACGCTGCGATTTCTAAAGAATTGTCGCCGCTTTTTCTCACCCCATCGCATTACGAGGAACATAATCTCCGACGATCGACTTCTTTTCCTCCGTTCAAATGATTTCGCTGGCGGGAAAGACATCTATTCGCCGGTGTAATTAATTTCAGGAATTTTTACAAGCGAACATCTTTCTCAATCTGGTTAGTCTTGGGAGTACGCTGTTCTGATGTCTCCGTGACATCAGTTTCGGTCCCGAATATTTCTCCCAAAACCGAGTCGATCGCCACTCGCGCGTAACTGCCCGGTGAGATTCAGTTTTTGGCGTTTACGTCACACCCTGTTTTCATTCCGCAAACGTGAATGCTCGGACGTACACGAGCCGGTATGTTTACGCTCTATTACACCCGCTGCAGGACAGCAAATGCGTACACTGGCTTCCATTTAGCGCATTATACCACCGTGCGGCGAATTGTTACGTACGACTCTAAAGACCATTATGGATGATAACCCACAATTTCGACCTCTGAAGCATTCTCCCGTGGCGATTCGTTATTTCCACCTGGGTAATTCGACCGTCGAATTCTAAGGTGGTGCACCATTTGGAAGCAAATTTCGTCCCATCTGTCAAAGTCCCCTAATCAGAGACCTTTTGGGGATCATTCGTTATTGACACATCTTCGTATCATTAATGGAACTAGAATTATTATTTTAGGAATTAAAGCACATGTACAAAGGTCGCGAGTTGATATTTTATTTAGTTCGTGTATCGACATTCGTTATAACTTATTTATTAATGAATTTACTCTTATTCTGACGCAAGGTATAATTTTAAACAGTATGTCAGAAGTCACCATTGGATGTGTTTAGTAGTCATATCTCGGGTTATCTCAGAGTTAACATCAAATATAGTTCGGATTTCATTTTGGTTCCGTTTGATCATTCAGGTCAGCCATCTTTCACTTTAAATTATGATGCTGATAATGTCGTTTCGCCTTTACGAGTCTACATTCGATTTTGAGAACATTACGGGCTTTCTATTTTAGTTCTATGACGTGGTTGTGTCGACGTCACATTCAGATATGAATTTATAAATATGTTTACGCGATTCGAATTCGGTCTATTTAGAGACAGATACAACAAGTTCATCTTTATCGTACCGCGAGAAAATCCGCTGCTTTTAATTTGTATCTTCTAGAGCCAGTTGAGTTCAATTTTAATTTCAATGATAAATTCACAGTCGATATTTCTGGCCATTTCATTATTTATTTCGACTTGAAACTGGAATTTTAACAGGAACCTTTTTCAATCATTTTTCTATTTCGCAATTGTCTAATTCGAAACGTGTCTGAAAATTGAAGAAATTACAGCAAAAAACAGGCGAGAGATAAAAATTCCCTCACCCGGGTACGTTCATTAGTCGAGGGAAATACCAGGCGGACGGGATCTCGTCTGAAAAAGGGGGATCGTAAAACAGTGACTCGGTGAGTGGCTCGAAAAGCGGTCGACGAGGAGTAGGTAAGTCGGCCAGGCACCTCTAATGCATATTGATAAGGGCGGAGCGAAAACTCGTCGTTCATCATAGTCGAATCGACTGAACGGGTCGGTCTCTCGTCGCTCCGTCGCGTCGTCCTCATCAACGGAGCGTGATTGACGAAAAAGGAAGGCGATGCAGACGTCCCGCCACGTCTCGGCTTTAAGAGACGGCTCGACGGCGGGAGGAAGGTGGGGGGGGGGCGGGAGGGGGAGGGATTGTCTGGTGAGATGAGACAATAGGTGTAATCATATTCCCGCGGCAAATTAACGCCCGGACATAAACACCCGGATGATATTAGGTGGAGAATATCGTGGGTCCTTTTATAGCGTCGCGGAATTACGACTGACATTGCGAGATTAAAATGGGCTACCGTGGCAATTTTGCGTGCAGGAATGAGCGTGCGGTATTAGCATAGAGAGGAGAATAGCACGGGGAACGAATAAACGTTTATTTATGGTTTCACCAGTGGAAAGAAACTTAAGTGCGTTTTACGCGTCGTCGAGTAATAATAGTAGGGGGTGTTACTCTTTGATTTTGCGGACAATGGTTTCTGTCTTCGCGTGGTCGAGAATTGGATTCGTTATTAAATTTGTATAGAAGTTATCTGTGCGTACCCCAACTATTAAATAGCGTAACCACTTTGCAGACTAAACGCACATCCGATGAACGAATAATTTCTCCACCCTCGAATCTTCGAATTCCCGTTCCATTCCCCGCGATTGTCCACCCAACGGATCTCGCGGAGGAAGTAATCCGTTCCTGCGTTTTATCGACGAAATGCAGCACGGGCGGAGGAACACGTTCGGAATGCAGATGAAGCGAAAGAAGTCGTCGTACGGCTTCATCCCCCCCGCCCTTCCTTCGACGTATCGCGAGTCGCAGCCGTGGGTGTTCCCGCAGTCGGATCTTCTCGACATCGACACCTACTCGCATCATCGGAGTTTTAATCAAATTACTCGGCTCCAAGGGACGAGCGTGCCGCTAAGCTTTTGCTTCGATCTAATCGAATGAGAGAGGTCTGCCTCTCTCTCTCTCCCTCCTCCCATCGACCCTCTTTCACGCGTCAGACTCGCGACTGCGAGCAGCGATTCGTCTGCGTCTTGCGACTGCAACTTTCCGACCGACGCTGGTCTCCTAGGTGCGCGTCTGCGGATGGAAGAGGTGAGGCACAGCGACTGGAGGAGGGGCGGGAGTGTCCTTTGAGGATATTCATGAGAGGATTACCATGTGAAACGCCAAGCCTGAGCTTCTTCTATTTTCGCCAGCTTCCCCTACCCCTTGGCGCTGGCTGCCGCCACCCTCTCGCTCGTTTCTCGCCACGAATCGTTCTTTCTAGTCCAGGGGAGCTCTGGGAATTTAACTTGTTCAGTTACTGAGACAATTTACAGCTCTCCGCGAGTCTAGGCGCTTTGGGTCGCCTTTTGAAAGCCCGATCGAAGCCTCTCGACCATCGACGCGATGAATCGACGTGTATTTATCCCGTGGAAGACCGCGATGACGCTCGAGGCTCTCCTCGAGTCGAACAGAAGCGTCCGGTAAAAGAGAACAGTCTAACCCGGGGGTGGTCTCGAAACGAGAGGGACACTGGACGATGGAAGAAGGAGACTTCTGAACGTATCGGTTGTCGGTGCTTTGTCGATTGGAAACTTTGGGGTCCTTCTTCTTTTGTAGAATCTTGCGAATGATAAGAAATGGTAATGTAGTCAAAGATATTACATATTTAAACTAGGTTCTCCATCGTGTCAACGATGATCAGGTAGGTATTTGAAAACAGGAGAAAATTCAATGGTAAACACATTCCCCAGCCTGTTTCGCGTGTTTTTCTTAGTACCTGCAACCGGACGATAGAGTATATGTCGCGAAGGTCACCGAAAAGTGCAAGAATTTCGACTCCACCTTGGACAACTCTCCAGAAACGTCGTAAAAGCACACATGTGGACCAACGTCATTCTACCAATTGGAGGATTTCACGTCTCCGTGACGGTAGGACGAGTTCTGTGCCATCGTGTGTACGTATGGCTTCGATGAAGCATAAACGGATTGCATCGTCCAGGTGTTCCCGATCGATCTCTATTCCTCGCGAATCGTTTCAGGTCCTCCGCGGCGCGTTCGGCTCCGAGAGTGGAAAGAATCGCAACGAGTGATCGATATCCATGAGTTATGGCTGGATAATCAAAGTCAGGAATTTTCGCGCTGTCCCATATTACGTTCTCTCAATCTTCCGTTCTCCATTCCGCGACATCGGGGACCGTACCTCGCGCCAATCCTGAACGTTATTCAGACAGAATGGACGGAGCTGAGGGGCCCTGCGACCTCGGTCCCCGTGAAAAATATGAGGCGATAGATGAGAGGGCTGAACGGAAAGGAGGGAGGAAGCACGGGGTTGAAAAGCGACGAGCAAAGCGTTCTTTCACATGCTAATCCACCAGGCGGGCCACGTTCATGAATACCTACGGTCAAAGCACATCCCTCTTTATCTCTGTGTCTCTCACTTACTCCCTCTCGCCCTCCCTCGTCTCTTTCACCCCTTACCTTTTACCTTCTCCCCGTGTCTCCGTCCTCCTTTTCGGGGTTCGTTTTATGCAACCCAGCGGTGCGCAACCTTCTTCGCCACTGGGCCACAGAGTACAACATAATGTTCGCGCAGCCTTTATTATTAATCATTGCGACCATTCTGTGGATATCGTGGATTTATGACGTGTTTATTATTTTTTTATGTTGCAACCGGTCCTATAAATATTCGTACCCTCTGTGTTTATCAAAAAAGTTTGTCCAAATAAAATGACCGGTTTGACGTTTCCAAATAAATTTTTTGTTATAAATACATACACACGTAAACCTCATTTGCGAATTGGTTTTTAATTTTACACGATGAGAGTGGGACTTTGTGCATCACTGGTGAGGTACACCGTTGTACAGACATCCTCTCTCGCCCCGCGGCCCACACCCCTGTCGCGCCTACGAGAACCCTCTGTAAAGCACCCCCTCCCGCTTGCCAACCCCTCGTGCGGCTACGAGGCATCGCTGCACCAGCGACAGCAAGAAAGGCCCTCGAGAAATGGCGCCGCTTTGTGTCCCGAATTTGTGCCACGCCGTTCTCCGTGTTCCTTTACGAGGGCCGATAAGTCAGGAACGTCTCTCGTTCGCTCTTTCTCCCCTTCTCGCGCCTCTTTCCTGGCACTCCTCGGTACACTGACCTTAGCTCCTCTCTTTCGACAGACTTTCTTTCCACGGTGTATCTATTCGATTGCCAGCCCTGGAACACCACACTTGGTTTTTGGGAGTTTATCGAGCGGTCGAGGTACAGAATTTTTAAAGTTGTCTCTGTATGACCTCGTCTCTGAGGAATGTATAACTATAATCGTGGGGAATTTACAAGGTGTAGTGCTTGTTGTTCACCATAGCATCGGAGTTGTAGATATGTGATAAAAATAGGTGAACTTAGTTTATTTTTAATAAAGATATTTTTGCAAAAGCGTCATAGTAGCCATATTTATAAAAATGAGTGGACTTCGCTTATTTCTAACGAAGCTATTTCTGCGGAAGGATCATCAAGGTTGTAGCCATACTATAAAAATAGGTGAACTTCATTTATTCTTAACGAAGCTACTTCTGCAAAAGCTTTACATTGTCCAGAAAAATTCAACAAAATAATTCCAATATCGTCGTTCTGATGTCCACGCCAATTCGCCGAACTATCATAACCGCGCTTAGCGCAACGCGACTGGTGTCCGCGCAACGCTCGACCTTCGCGTGCACGCGCTCGATGTTACCCCCGTTCTCTACCGTTTTCGCCGAATTATCCTCATATTGTACACCGGAACGGCGTGGATCTAATTCCGCTGCATAGGATGGTATGCTTAATGAACAGCCGCGCGGTAACCTATTTCCTTGAGAATTTATTGCAAGCGTATTTCGCGTACGTATGTATCGAAAGCGTTCCTGGTTCTCGGAGAGCGATATTCGGCGCTGTCGGTAGTCGAATTTTATAGCAAAAATTGGATACAGATTGGCAGGAGCAAGGATTTGAACATGAAATTAAAATTAAAGCAGCCAAGGAAGATTTCCAGGGATTTTTATTTCCCAGTTTCTGTTGCCGTTTTCCCCGCAACGCATGATTTTTTCTCTCGAGGCACACACCGCCGGGGCAGGGAGGGGAGGAGGGGAGGTGGTCGGCGTCACCGCAGGAGTCGAAAAACGCCGCGGTCGTTCAATTTCGTACCGCGAGCACCGCGTAATTGGGAGCATGCTCGGCGGGCTCGTTGCCGAGAATTTAGTTTCCGGTTCGCGGTAGACGGGTGGCGGGTGTGGGTGCGTTCCCGTCGCTAGTGGACAGTCGGTGTGGCGATACCAGCGGCGGTGACCGTGGTCTGGGGACGAGGGTGGGTCAGAAGAGGGCAGGAGAGGAAGCCCGACGGTGTACCGACGATGTCGGCGGTGGGGTTGGTGGCGGAGTGTGCGAAAGGGACGGCGATCCCACGTGCTGCGCTCCCATGCATAGAGAGGGCTCATGTTTCCCTAATGCTGCCCGATAAATATTTAAGCATAACGTAATCGGTCGGATTATCCAGTGCGAGAAAGGGAGACGGGGCCACGGGCAGGAAAGACGTGTCCGAGAGAGAAGGAGACCGTGGACGAGGACGCAATCCGTAATGCTCGGTCATGTTCCCTATTGGCTCGCGAAATGGCGTCTTTCGTAATCCTGTACAACCGCCGTACAACGATCTGGATTGGAATTTATCTAATACGCCGCTTTAGCTCCGCCTGCCGCGAGGATTTTTATTGAGCTTACGTTCCTGGATATTGTTTCCGCCTCGGTACGTGCGTAGATCTCGTTGAGGGAGGTTTTCGGATGTTACTGTCATGTAATTTAGACAGACTTGTTTAATAGACAAGGTACGAATTCAGAATTTACAATGCCAATACAAGCTTACCCAGTGAAACTGATATCGCAATTTATTTGTTTAAACAAAACACAGAACTTTGAACCGTCTTATTATAAGCAATTTTATTACTTTGTTTTCTCCGTCTGATGTATCTCGCGAACTACGGAGTGGTTGTTCTTGAAACTACACCCAAAGTTCTGCACAAAGATATTATACCCCGTGTCTGCCTCTAATTTTAGTTTAATACCGTAGAATCCGCTCGCTCCTGTGATCCTCGTCAGCGATAATTGAAATATTAATAAGTTCTACATGTTCGGTGCGAGTACTTACGAAGAATACTTCATTTCTTTCGTACTATGTGATGTAACACATCTCGCCACTGGTTTTCTCGATAAATTCTGATCACGAACACGCCGCGCTCTTCCGGCTAATGAATGCCAAAAAGAGCTCTTCCGAAGTTGTGTGAGATGAAGATGAATGTACATCGCTGATAAAAAGATCAGAGCATTGCGTTTCAAAATGAATGATCCTTTTTCTCATACGGAAGCTGTTTCGTTACGATGTTCCATTACGTAGTTCTGTATGTATCGAAGGTATCTTACACAACCCGATTCCCTGAATTGTGTAACGTATCAACAAATAAACCGTACAACTTTCTTCGGTTGGATAACTCCCAAAATTTCTTCCGCGTCCTCCACAATTTCCATAGAATAAGTAAACGTCAAACCTCGCGATTATACGTCCTCTGTGGCGGAGTCACGCGATCGCGTTGCTCTTTTTCGAATTTCATTTATCGTCAGGGTGGCGCTGGGGGAAGTTGAGGAGTGGGGATAGTCGGCGCTTTTACGAGCGACAAAATACCGGCCAATCTGTCCACCCTGCAACCACAGCGGCAAAATAGTTCGGTAGAAATCGGCGATAGGGGAGTCGGTTATAGAGAGGGGGGGGGGGGCAGCGGGAACCCGTCCCCCGGTGGGTGGACAGTTGAAGGGCGGGTAGCGGCGGTGGCGGGGGACCAGGGATGCAGCGGATGAGTTCGTCCAAAAGCGCCAGGAGGTGCACGGGGTGGTTAGGCAATTTTACGCTCTCCCAGTTACAAAAACCATTTACGCTTAAATGCTCTCGCGTCCCCAAAAGTCCCGCGACCCCCTCGGTGTAGTCCGCCGCCACTCCGCCACCCCCTGCCGCCACTTTTTCCCCCGTGTCCTCCGCCTCCCACCTCTTCGAAATTCGCTGCCGCCTATTCGCCCCCATGCCGTGACACGATGGACAGCCACCCTCCAGGGGCTTCGATGTCCTGCAAATGTCCGGCTAGAACACCGTGAATGTGTCGCGATCGAGCCCTGCAACGTCCCAAAAACGAAACCCCACGCCACGTATAGGGTTATCGGTAGCTGCGGGGACGGGCTGTAACAAAATTTGATAAAAAGTTGTCCATTCGGTACGCGTGCATATATAGGTCGCGACGCTTGTACGCTGCAAATTTATTTGCAGTTTTTTCATTCTTTATTTTTTCACCCCGTCGGTTTCGTTGCGTGTTATTCGTGTCAGGGGTGGCTGTGATCGGTATCAGTTTTTATCTGAGGAGCTCCTTCAGAATCACTAGAGAAGGAAATTGTTTTAAGAGATATCGTACACTTGAAAATGCCTTCATAATTCGGGCAGATTGAACGTTTAATTAGGGAAGAAAAACTCGTGTCTCTGGCGGAAGGTGGGTGCGTGTCAACAACACCGCACGTTGCGTCGCACGCGAACCTGGAAATCACGTATTCATCGTCGGTCCATTCGTAACCCGTTGTGCACTCAAAGAAGGGGTGAGATATGACGAGCGACGAGGCAGTAGGACCGACGGAGAGGACGACATAGATGGTGCGAGGGGGTGACGGAAGGGACCAAGAGGAAGGGGAAGCGATTAATTTCACAGCGCGATTCATAATGGAGCCCCATCAATCACTGCCGCCAGTTACGCACAGAATCGCGCGCGGCGGCCGAACGCGGGCGATAATTAATTTCGAAAAATTATTAATCGCAATAATGTCCTCATTTACATAGCGCCGCGCTGGTCCGACTGTAGCGTTAATCAAGCGATTCGTTAAAATGCCGCGGGTGCGCGCAGTCGTCCAGCACTCGGTTAGAGATAATTTAGCTAATAGAGTGTCAGTGATATAACAGTCTATTGAGACCGTGGAGCGTGGAATGATATTTCCATACAAATTTTCTCACGAATTTAATTTGAATATAATGCCGCACGGTGGCAGGAAACCGAGGCTCGATCGGTGTAGCCCCGAAGTGCAACGCTTGTTACGCGTTTCGCTACATGTAAACGCTCGTTCCCCAGAAAATGACGCTAATTTCTTTGCAAAGTCGATTGATGCGAATTTGTATACCGCGGTAGCTCGACCTGAATATTAATCGTGCACCGTTAGCGAGCATTTGGTATTCAATTTCGTGACAATGCGCTGCATTTGCGCGCTCGACTCTGCTATGGGTCAACGAAGGAAAATTTTGAAAGATTTCAGTTGATTTATTTTGGTATTTCTCTTTGGATGAAAATCGATTGGCCACTCCGCTGTGGATAAACGAAGCACACGTAAACGTCGAATCATTGGCTCGCCGCGTAACCTTTTCCCGTGTGTACACGTGGCAACCCCTATATATCGCGGGATCGTGGTTAACAGCCCGCGACGTCGTAAATTGATAGTAAATGTCACATCCGGATTGCAGAATAAGAACGCTCTCCTGTGGGAAAGCTCCCGCTGCCAGTAATCACTTAGTCGCTCACTCCATGGAGCATGAACGTCGCTCGCCGTTGCTCACCGACGCTCGTAAGTCCTAGACATTGATATTCCCTTGGAAGGACAGGACCAATGGAAATAATTCCCACTGTCATCTCGATCAGACATTTTTCTTTCCTTGCGCGTCAGGGCACTAGACTTAAAACTTACCGACACTATTGTTTACCAGTTTTCCTCGAAAACTACTCTATTGGATTTCTTTATCCACACTAACTACACAGTCAGAGATAAACGAACCTCCACCCTGGAAACAGAATCACCACCTTGATACAAGCAAACACTGTGCTCCGTTCGGTTTAACCTGTCAACTGTATTCAATTGGTGAATATCAATCCGAAGAAACTGTAAACGTGGTACTCGCGCGATTCCAAGCCAATCGTTATTGATACAATCCTTCCTCTGACCTTTAACCCGCGCGTGCACTCGCGTGCGGCACGGAAATTAAGTAGAAAAGAAAATTGCAACTCGGTCGCGGGCTCCGCTCCGCCACAGGCAGTTCGACGTCGAAGGAGATCTCGTATCCGCGTACAAAGCTGAAATTTATTTATTCAATAATAACTCCCGCTTTTTTCGTGCGCGACGACTGCACGCGACCTGGGGAAACGGTTTACGCGATATTGCTCGTTGCATGGTAACTCGACGGTGATGGCGTGTTCTCGTGGAAAAGTCTGATGAAGCCCGGTGATGGGACTGGGAAGTATCGTATTCTTGAAGGAACGATTTGGTTTGAGATTCATCGAGGCGAGTCGACGAGTTTGAACCATGTGCTTCAAATATTTTTTCTAAAATTACAAGATTACTAATAATGCTTTTGGTGCAAATCCTTCGTACGAGGACGACATTTCGCTTGCCACCGTGGGCACGATCGTCAACAGAGGAGTCAGGGGGAGAGGCTAAGTAAACGAGCGCATTCGCTGAAGTAACTGCCAGACAATCGATAGGTCGCCTATCTCGGTAACGCTTCGATGTGTCTCTCAATTTCGACCGGGGGCTTCATGAATACCCAATGGCCCGGGAGGAACTCCGAACCGTTCTAGGAACATCGGCTGGCACCGAGACCCGTTTCCATCCCTACGGAATCGACATTGCAACACGCGATCCCACGCGGCGTACGCGCGTGGGCGCTCAGTGATTCCGATGAACCAATCAGACGACGATTTCGGCCGTCGTCGAGGGATCGTTTCTGTTTCATTCCTTTCGCTCGTCCCCCCCGCTCCGCCTTGGATGAAACGGAATCGCTAGACAAGTCTACACGCGTCGACGATTTCTGGATTTCCTCGTAGAATATTTGGTCGAAGACTGGTGGCGTTTAAGTGAACCTAATCTTGGACGAAATAGAATCGAAAGATGGGTGCGCATTGATACTTGATTGCTTTTAGCTGTTAGGGATACGAAATCTCGGGCACGTAGTGCACAGGGAATTTGTTTATTTTGATATGGGAAGAAGCTCGAACTTTGTTTGGTTGGAAAATGCAGACTGACGAAGTTCGTTGTTATTAAACATGCTATTAAATTTAAATATGGAGTCTCAGAGTCATTGAGAATTGATTCATGGCAGTGCGGATAAAACCTAGTCTCTCCTCGAGTCCCTCGCGCGATCTCGATTAATAATCGAAGACAAAGCTCGACAGCAGCGTATGGAGAGTGGCAGTGTTGGAGCATCACGCAACGGTATGACGAGGATTCAGAGGTTTCTTGGCCGAAAGAGATAGCGGCGGTGTAATTAAGCGTTTAATCTGGAAAGTTCTTGGTTCGAGCTGAGACCAGTCGGAGGCCTGGGCGAAGCATTTGGACCAATTACAGAGAGGTTATCGTCGCGGAGCTTCGGCAGAAGGATCCATGAGTCAGGAACTCTCCGCGTCCTTCGTGTCGAACGGATCTTCCGGATAGGAATGGTCCATTGTGCGGAAACTTCTGAAATGAAACTGGACAGTGGTTGAGCCCCGGGGTAGGGATTTAATTGAAGTACCAGACGTCGACCTAATTTTCTACCGGGTGCCCCACCAAATCCGTGGCGCACTCAAAGAGTGGTTAGCGTTTATAGACCATACCATTTACCCCTTAATGCTCCGCGCCAGGCTCTCAAGAAACTCATGAAAACGCGATTTACAGTGCCAACTTCGAATCAACTCGACGACTAAGTAGCAAAACGCTCAGCTTTCCTTCAGACTTCTGCTCTAATGGTTTTCATCGTATTCAGCTTGCTCGACTGTCTGGGAGAGCTGCCCGACCGATTGATTTCCAACCTGGGTTTTTATCAACGCACCGCGTCTTCGATCAGGGCCTCCAGAAGCAAATTCAGAAGACACCGAGTGTGTCCACCTACATTTTTATTGAAATTCGATGAAACGATGCTTTTTATTGCTACGTAATATGAAATACTCGGCTGATAAGACAAGCCACTCTGCTGGCAATATAGAACACTACGTTGATAAATCCTTCGATCAATCAGGCTTCTACTTTGCCGATCCTTACCGACAGACTTCTCTAACTTACCAATAGGGCAACCTCTTCCTTTCTGCACTGGGATATGTGAAAGAGGTCTCAGTATCGAGAATCTTTCACAAGTCGATGGAAGACTTCTCCAGCTATCTCCAGCAACTGACTATCGAAATTTAGCCTGGTTTCTAGAGATTAGTCATTAACCGTGGCTACCCTATTGTTCTCGATTGCAAGCTGGCTAAGACGTACACAATACAGTCTCGGGCTTTCCATTATCTCCAACGTTATCGCTGGCTGTTGCAGCATGGTCTTCGAGTTCCTAACTTCAGAAGGGTCGAAGGTTCTGTAAGATGCATTTTGAAACCGGAACTATGTGGTTCTCAATTTTATATAAACTGCTGTTTTTAACTAAGCTAAATACGCGAACTTTGCTTTGTCATACCGTATTCGTTATGTAAACGAACAAGCCTTCGTTTCGAAATATTAAGGAAAGCTCGTTATCGATCAAAAATTTACAATTTCGTGTTGCTATATGCATACCGTGATCGTAAATTATTCATGAAAATAGACTGGTATAAATGGGAGCAAATCTGTTCTAGAGATCAGATATAGGGCAAACAGATGCTACGAGTACGTGCTATAGCATGGTATGGTATAGCTGAAGTACAGTGACTCAAATCATTAATCTTTCATAGTTTCCAACTGTGTATAAAGGTCAGCTGGCCGTACAAGACTGAATTGAATCAGAACAAGTTAGCTTGAGAATCTCATGAATTTCCAGTTATCAAGTTGTCTTATAGCTGACAACTACCACTTCGTTTTCAGTGTCTACTTTTCAGAGATTCTCGCTCAGATAGTGACTGAATTACTGCGATAGCTGACGATTCCCTCATAATTACGACTCTGTAACTCGTTAAGTATGTCATTGATAATATATTGAAATTAAATCTGAACGTTATTGATTATGTAGGGGATTCTAATTATTATCGCGATTAAATAAAGCAGAGTAATGGCAGCAAGACATTTTCCGCCACGAGGGCGGAAATTCCCATCATTCGCGGAAAAGTTCATTCGAACGCGTGTAAATCCTCGTAGGGGACTCCTGTAATTTTTCCCGACAAGCGTGGAAACAAGAAAAATGAGTGCAAAGAGACCGTGTGCGAAGACAGAGGCGTAAGGGGTGCCCTGCAGAAGCGGTCGCGCTCGAGGAAAATAACGTAATTGGCTAGCAATATACCTCGGCGGGTCGGCTCGTTAAGTTTTATTAATCCGATGCGAAATACAAGTACGGAGCAGAAGTTCGAATACGGAAATTCCCTCGAGGACTACGACAAAAAAAAGGAGGGGTAGCACACAGAAGAGAGGAGAAATAAAGGAGGGGGATCGGCGATGCTCGAACTGACCCGTACCAGTCATTCTTAATTAAACATAATTGCGGAGGTCAGGTCGATAAGGTCTCGATATGGTTCGATTTCCTTTCGAGGCAGTGGGAGGTACCCATCGAGGAAGCTTTCGCGAAACTTACGCCGGAACGGGGGCTTTTCTTTTTCTTTCGAAGCCGATGGCCTTCGATGTTTCCAAGATATCTATCTGCTGCCTCGACCTACCCTCTCCCCCGTCGCCCTGAAAGCTCCGCCTTTGAAGGAGGTCTTGGAAACTTTTTCAATCGGCGACCTTTCCCCGGATTCTGAGGCATCGCTGGCGTCGGACAGAATATGAAGTATCCCGCCAACTATTTCCATCATTTTATAGGTTCCTTAAAAACAGCTCGATGGAGCCATTGTGGTCGAATCGGCGCGAGAACATTTTTTGGCGGTTCAGTTTGTGTTGTTTCTGAGAAGAATTGAAGGGATTTCTTATGAGAAGTACTGCAGTCGAGGACTTTGGCATTCTTCTATTCTTTAAAGATGCGATATTCTACAAATTTGTTCGTACCCTTGTACGACCAGATTTGTTTGCCACGATTTCACGTAAATGGAGGACTCGTTGATTCTTTTGGTGGACTAAGGAGGACCAGCTCAGAGATTTCGTGGTTGTCGAAGAAATAAGAGGAATAGATAGGGAGAGGCTCTGTACGAGCAAGTTGTCTCTTTTCCACGACGGTAAACACTCCCGACCGATAGCTACGGTGGCCACGAAACGAAAGTGTAGGACAAAAAGCAGATAAATGGTGACTGGATAGTAAGGGTGGGCCAATCTATCACGCCCCGGGGGAGTGTTATTGACAGTGCAATAACTGTCTAACCCTCGACCTCCCTTTCTCTGTCTACCTCCTCTATCCTCTTAGCTATTTTCTCACTTTTGTACTCTGTCTTCTTCTGTTTCGGTGTTCTCCTTTTCGAACATCTTTGGCGAACCTGTGTCGCACCGACCCACGTTCCCCTGTTTGGGTTGCACGGGGTATATCGCTGTAATAGTAGTCGTTCTTGTCACAGAACGTAACGCGAGGTCTGTTGCATTGTATCATCGATGAGGAGGTGAATAATTTTAATCTAATCCTTAAAATACAAGGATAGCTGTGGCGAACCTTTGGTGATAAATAAAGTCACTTTACTGTCACTACACAGAAGTGTAGTTTCAGATCTGTATCAACTCCTAATATTATTAGATTAGTTGTATAGAACAAACACTCAATTTTTCACACGATGTTTAAAGCCCGTGTACCATGTTAAGGGAAAATTGAGTGCGACTTTTGATAGGCACTGCAACGAGAAAATAATTCGTTTCCACCTGCTGTAAATTCGTGTACGTGGTAGCCAGTAATCAGTAGATTCAGTGTCTAATTGCGAGTGCATTTCTCTGTAGCGTTGGCGAAGCATTTCATTCGAACGAACGAAACATTTCAATGAAATGAAACATAAACATCCACCTTGTTTTAAAACTCGAATAAAGACCATCAAAGCACGGAGTTAACGATACATTCGTTTGAGACGCGAAAGAATATGTTCCACGCTATTTTCGCATATTTCTATCAAACGAAAAATAGGCGGACCTACTTCTAAAACCTTGGAATAAAAGAAACCACAGTAAAATAGAAAACGTATTGCAAGAGACATTTAAAGTTATGCTTTTATTTATGAAATACACCGTGCTAGGAGAAGAAAATTATTTTCTACTCTGTAGTGCATTATATAAACAAAAGCATTGTTTCCTAAGTTATTTTCTCTCTTACCTAAATTCGGAAATTTGTAATGCTCATCGGGTCGGTTCGCGGAAGAATGGACACCAGGCGTCCAGGATAAATCCGTAAACACAGGAACGACGGTGGCGGGCGCAGCTTTTAAACTCATCCCCTTAAGAGGGGGAGGAGGGCAATTTTGCGAAAGTTACTTCGTCGCACGGGTCGGATATTGACTTCTCGGCGTGTAACTCCCCTTAAACGGCCACGGCAACATTAGCTGCGTTGACCACTTGCGCGCACGTGCGCCCTTTCCGCAGGATGTATGATGCGTTCGCCTAGGAAGGCTGGGATTTCCTCCTCGAAACCGGAAGCTTAAGAGCGGGGGCTCGCCAGCCGGAGTTTAGCTAATGCCTAATGACGGGTCGTTTCAAATATTTACCGCCCGATTCCGCGAACTCCAGCCACCGCCGTAAACGCGATTACGTCCGCCTGTGGGGTATACGATGGCCATCCCTGCCTAGGAGAAATCCCTGTAAGAGCCGCCATCGATCCGTGTGCACCGTGAATTTTCTCAAATTACGCGATCGCCGGATCAGTGGGAATGTCCTGGCGACCAATCCGCCTCTAATCCGCCCGGGCCCTACAAAATTTATTCATACAACTGCGTTCACGTTTCAGCCGAGACTTTGCTGCGCGTTCGGGGTCTCGTTTAGGCAGATGTTGGATTTATTCTTACACGAATTTCGAGATATAAGGCGCTGGCGTGTCTGCTAGTAGATACTTTATTGTTCAGGAAAACTAACGAGCAGTTCTAGAATAAAAATTACGCAGACTCAGAACTGGACGCTGAAAAATCACGCGTGCACATCTACGAAAGAAAACGGACCCTTACCACTGCGATTGCTGTAATAAAGAAATTACAATTTCATACGATGCAAGAACGTTTATTCTTCAGTTTCTCGTCCCGTTGAACTTTATAATAAACGAGGGTACCGACTCGAAAGTTTGAGAGGCACTGCACCAGCGGAAACGTTTAATGGATCTCCCGCGATTCGCGCGCGTGCAGTTTTGTGTCGTCGCGCGAAAGGAAAGGGGACCACGCGTCGAATCGTGAACGAGCCCCCTACCCCCTCGTTCAGTTTAGTCGGGCCGCGTCACGGATGACAACGCTCATTGTTGGCCCCCGGTTTTTGTCCTCCTCGATTCTAGTTGCCGTCGCGCGTTCTTTCTCATCCAACTAGGTGCGCGTTCGTCCTTCCTCCGAAAAGAATACAGGGGAACACCGGGCGAAGGGAGTCCGCCGACGGTGAGGGTGTTTCGTCGCGATGACGACACGAGCGGAGAGCGAACCCGTCGAGGGGTACTTCGCATTGTTTAGGCACGAGTGGCTCTGTTCCAATGTCGTAATCAGTAGTTTCTGCTTCTATTACATAATTGAAAAAGTTTCGCGTATTTGGGATATTTCATTGTGAAATGTATTTTTACAAATCTGAAGTTTCAAAGAGGGTGGTAGTTAGACATCTCGTAGTTTGCAGTGAATGGGTTATTTTTTCTTTTTACATACGTCCGAAAGTAAAGCGTGGTAACTGACACACAACCATGCTGCATTGCACGTTTAAACACTACGTCACTCCCATTGATGGGGTGATTCACCCCCTTGAAACGTTTATGGATACGAACAGTGCGCGCACTTCGTGTTCCGATACTTTACGACGTACGCGAGAATAAAGTAAATCGGTGGGGTTGCCTGACATTTCGATCATTTCTTCGAGAAGAAAAGGGAAAATACGTGCCGCGCAAAGGGAATCCGACGACGTGGAGGGTGCATCGTGGCAGGGATGACGGTACGAGCGTGAACCCGTCCCAGCGAGGGGTAGTCGTCGAGCGAAACGCGGCACGGTGCTTCGCATTGTTTCGGCTCGAGTGGCTTTACTCCGCTGTCATCATCATTTTCAATTAGCCCGTAATGACTGGGTGACGCGGTGTTCATTGAGCAGGCGTACCCTGCACGCCCTCGACTTATTAATTATTAAGCTGCTCGGCGTATTACGTTAATTAAAAATTCAAATAACGCCGAACAAAGTACTCGTCCCGTCCGCCCGTGACTCTCAATGGTTCTCCATTTGTGTCGTCTTCCCTTCGACTGCGTAACTTGGAAAACTTCATCCAATCCACCCTTTCCTCTACCCTCTCTCGCTCTCATCATTTCTCTCTTTTTTCCTTCCTCTCCGTCGACGCCCTACGCAGCGATCAGCCTTATCCCGTTTTCCCTTTTGTTGCTCCTTCCTACCTTCCACATTCTTCGTGACAAATGAAATCACGATTATTTATCATCCGGGACTATTATGTCTCTCTTAAGGCTCAGCTGCGCGTTGTCACGTCGTTCGGACGGTTGGCTCACCCCTCCTCGTACCGTGATCTGATTAAAAGAAGCGTTATCAATGTCGCGCGGATAGATTGCCGTCGGCCTGTATCGAGGACTTAATTGTCAATTTAACGTCTCGAGAACTTGATTTAGCGAAAGAAGATGGGCTCCTCGGTAAATGGCCACTCCCTTGGACCGAGAGATCGATTACCCAATGTTCACTGCAGTTCGATTTAAAATGTTCAATGAATTTTTCTTACGTTGACGCTATTACTTGGAAGTTGGTAGACATGATTTACTACCTAGCGTAGTTTTTAAGATCTCATAGTATTTACTTAATCAAACCCACTGCGGTTAACCCTTTCAGATCTGAATTATTTTGTCTCGTACTAATGTAACTTAATTTGTAGAGTTAACTTGGGCTACAAGTAGTACGTAAAAAGTAAAAGAAAAATCCTAAACGACAGTGTCGGTAATTTTTAAATTTTATAAAGAGATATGAAAAAAATCAAGGAGGAGAAGCTACCACGATTCATATCGTCCCGTTTCGATACGAGGAGTTTCACGGAATCTTGATGATCCCGTTCTACTTTTTCCCCTTCTGTTGTCTCCCTCCCGACCCCTCCGCTCTTTCTCCTCTTCTTCAGTGGCTGGGCCGCGTTTGCCAACTTGAGCGGAATTAGCATAACCAAAGCAGCTTTGATCAATCGTAACGGCACCTCGTTGCGCGACTATGGCCATTAGTATGCACCACTGACCATGAGCTGGCACCGTGTAATTAGCATAATATAGCGATATCATAACGTGCGTACCGGGAAATGTGTTGGCTGCGGCAATCGTTGACTAGGTGGACATCAGGTCCTGGCGAGATACGGACGGTGCACCGTCGTCCTGCCGTGCCCTCTTGGGATCCGGCTCCGACGTTCAAAGCGTATGCGAAGCGGTTTCACCGACTGCCATAATGAACTTGGACGTCGTAAACCGTCGGGGCCTCGAGCTGTTGCCGCAAATTTTGCAGATTGCTGGTTCCACCAGTGCTCGGGTACGTGACTTGTTATTTTAGCGTAACTTGTCGATTTAGGTTCGTTAAAGTGACGAACGCTCCTGCGTCTACCTTTCGCGGAACATGTTACAGCGGGAGAAAATTGGGTGACTCGAGCCTTTTAAGAAAAGTTATTCAGGGTTTAATAGCGATATGTAGTCGGTATCCTGCGTTTCGTGCAACTTTCTTTGCCAATTTTCTGCTTTTATGTAAAATTTTGTTTATTTCTGGCTTGGAAACACGAACTGGCATGAAAGATAATCTTATGCAAGAAACCTGTACAATTCCATTCCACCACGCGATTGCATCTTCCAAGTGCATCCTTACACTTACGAATAAAATGCAGTCACACGAAGTTCGACTTTCAAAACTATTCAACTTTTTCCTCTATTATTTCCATTTATCTGCCACTGTCAGTCATTCTTTCGCTGTACGGAGGGGGGAGGGAAGGGGGGCGGGGCTTATCCATTTATTGATTACGTTTCTGTTTGCTCGTATCACGATCGCTCATTCGTCGTTGGAAAATTACCGCGACGCGGAAAGTAACGAGAATGGACGACCCTCGTTCGCTTCATGCGTTGATTGCAATAATCGGCCAGGAAACACAGCCGACGTCGCGGTTATTAAATTACAATTAAAATTAACGAATGAACGACCATGCGACAAACATAATGTTTCGCGGGACGCGTAAACTTTATTCACCCTAATTAACGTTTTCTCGTTAACTCGATATCTCTATTCCATACGTTTCGATAGCGGCAATAATACATGTTGATTCGATACACGATTCGCCAACACGAAAACGTATGAGGAAATTGGACGGACTGCAAATTGTCAAGCGTGTTTCTTCAAATTTTTTGTGAATATCGATCGAATTATGTTATTTGAATTATTTTACATAAATTTCAGTCATCTAATTTTTATCCTATTTTATTTCTGTTATTATTTTTGTCTATGTTACCGTTATTACTGGGTCGTTCAGAAAGTTATTTATTGAATTATGTGAGTACCATTTCTACGGTCATACCTAAACAAAAAGAGTGAAAAGAAATGCCCAGGTTCTGGTCTATAAAAGGTTAACTCGACCCTTCCAGAAGCTGCACCCCATTTTTGCAAACTCTGGGCCTGGAAAGTAATCTGCGCTTCCCAGATAGCCCCGACGCGCTATCAATTTACGGTGTTCGACACCCAGGCTGGGGATCGAGAACGGAATATAACATCGACGATGTCATTCCCGCTGTCGATTCATTGATTATCGATTTGGTATCGGTGGCCCGAACTACGCGGGAGGCTTTATGCGGGAGTCACGTCGACCGAACAAACACGGCGGTCGCGTTCGTTTGGTCGCGCACACACTGCCAAGCCACGGTTCGGTAGGACGGGAGGTTAAGATACGATATTTGCAGGGTTATTAGATAGCAGTTGCAATTCCCCCGCGCTCGCCTCGCAATATCGATCGTGCATTTACCTGATGAGCTACCCATGCGTTATGAACACCCGTAGGGATGGATAGTCGCTCGGGTTTCATATGTAAAGAGTGCCGATGATTACGGCGGCTCATCGTGATTCTGCGTCCTTCCTTGTTCGCTCCACTGGCCATCGTCTGCCTATTTCCCGCTCTATCTCCTCGCGTAGCTGTTCATTCGACGTTGCTGGACTTTTAGTGTCCAGGTTTGCCACGGAGGGAGGGAAACCAGTGGGCCAAGGGCTTGCAGTCGCCCATCGTCGTATATTTCGAGCCAATGGAATGTTTGGTCAATTCGTGTGAGGGAACGAACCTTGTAACTTTGCTCTGGGAGGATTTGTTATGTGCTTTAAATGCTTGGTCTCCTGGCTTTGAGTTGAATCTACTATCGATCCAAGCAGCAAGGTTTTCAACTTCTTCTCTGAATTTTATAATGCTTTCCTGACTCTCGAAGTATGTTATTGCTAAATATCTGTACTTGTAGGTATTTTTAACTGGTCGATCTGTTTCTCAGGAAGTGGAAAATAGAGTGTGACCCAACGACCCGTGAAAGCGATCCTTGATGAGATAAAGCCTGTCCCTCTTCCACGCTTCGAAGGAACCCTCTCGTCCTGTCTCCTGCGCGAATAATCCGAATTCATCGAATCGTGACCGATATGAGTCGAGCTGGCTCGTTAATGCAAGCTGGCCAGAAGCGATCGAGCATTGCGTGTTCAGGTGTTGCCAATGATGTTCTAGCGAACTTCCCGCTGTCGCATATTTATTGCTTCCCGATATTGTGGCCGAAAGGGTTGTTTTGCTGAATTGCTAATCCAGATTTATGTGTAACTGACGTGTCCGTACGCTGAACAGGATCAGGGGATTGTAGTTCGGCGCAATAGGTGTTGGCATATTAATATCGCTGCGGAGGTCAGTGGGAAATTTGCTAAGTGATATAGCTTGACTTGGGCTAGTCGACACAGTTTCCATTCGTGGAATTAAATTGCGCGAACGTCGTTAACCCTAACGGTAATTTTCTACTGCTTCACATTTATGTAAACATTTGACAGCGTTTTTCATTATCTTAATTTAGAAATACAGGGATGGATAAAATAGACGTTCCCGATTTAAAAGGTACATTTTTCGAATTTGTTTCGTTAATTCGTACATGGAACGAATTTGGGTTAATCCGGTTTTGCTTCCACGGCTTCAATTATTGCACGCTTTCGAAAAGTGTTGAGAAACAGCTGAACCTCTGTACAATGAAAATGAAGCTAAAATCGAAAATCATGGTATCGAATCAGCCAAAGTTGCACACCAATTATACACATCGAGGTATATTTAATCGAATAATTGGAAATGTTTTTTCCGCAACGAAACGTTCACGATGAATTCGAGAATTTGATGAGAGATGGTACGGTAATAAATGGGTGAATAATTCGCGCACTGAAAGATCCTCGAGTTCTTCTTTGGATATTCGAAGCCTGCGTTAATAATTCCACGCAATTATACAGTACAGCTGGATATAAATTGGATTTATTCTTTAAGAATTAAAAATAACTTTCAGAGAGGAATTTCATTCGTCCGTTGCGTTTCGCGTGCAATGCGGTATTTCAAACAACAAACATATTAACTATCTCGGATTATGCAACTTTAATTACGAATTAAAAGTATGCGCGATGACGTGGATTCTAAATGAAACAGCATTCCTAATTAATAGCATTCGCTGCACGACTTGAAAAGGTCAGGCGGAAGTAGTATTAACTGGTAAGTGGTCAGCCGGCAGTGCTCGAGCGAATGACGTTCACAGCGGTAGATTTATAAACTTTCTGAAAGACAAATCTCTATAGTTTATATTGAAACGGACGACTCCTGCGTCCCAAATACACAGTAATGGGTTTAAATAGGAGAAAAATATGTTGTCAACATGTATGATCGAAATAAATCTTATCGAAGCATTCGATGGTTACAGTTTTATCGAATATATTATTCGTTAACGCGAGACTACGTTCCATCTAAAAAATATTGAAAACGAACCAACTTAACTTAATCCACGTTAAAATAGTTCCCTGTCGCATTACCGAACTAGTGCATACCAAGATGACTACTTGGGCGAAACGTAGTTTACAGATATGATTCGCACGAGTGTTCCATATATTCGTCGCCACGCGAGCCGTCACGTAACGTCCCCTCGCGCGGAGGAATTTACAATGCCGTCGTGGAGACGGTTTCCGCGAGTAAATTCCAATGCAAACCGCGCAGATAAGCCGTCTTAGAAAGCGGATTGTGTTCGTCGCTTTGGAAATCTGATAATACGAGAGATCTCAGGGACCATTATGAATCGAACTGCAGTCAAATGCCAATCAAACTTCATTGTAAATCCGTAGCCGCGGAATGCGGCCTAATATCGCCCACTTCCGCCGTATCGTTCAAAGGTAGCGGTATATGTATTGTCCCTGGAATTCCCTCGGGGCGACCGTGACGAGCGCAGTCGTACCAAATCCACGACGAGTCTCCGGTTTCTCTTTTTCAGCAGTCTCGTTCCAGACCTTATCGCGGTTCCCCGTCGGAGGAAAACGTCTACGAGTGGCTCGCGATTGCGCCGAATTCACGGGAAAATTCGAAATCGAGCCCGGGCCTCGATGCGACAATAGTTCATCGTCGACTCCGTAAGTGGGTTATTATAGGAAGCTGTCTGTGCCGCCTCCGACACGGAAATTGCTTATGCATTAAGCAAATACCAGACAGATATTCTGCGGTGGGACGAGCCGATCAGATCGTACGTGTGCTTCGTAAATAACCACGGAATTCGATTGACGATTATGACGCGATCCCGTTCCTTCTACCCTTGACTTTTTGTCGAACGCTTCTGGGTGAATGTAGAGGAGTATCGTGGAACACGTTTTCTGACCTGGTCATTTTTGTGCTAGAGGATTTTTCAACGAGTGCTGTAGAATTCTCTTGATCGAACACAGAGGGTGTGGAGTCCATCCGATTTCTTTTAGTTTCAATTATTCACTTCCATATATTTTTTTTTGTGGGGGCATGTGGACATGTGTATTCAGGTTGAAATAGGTTAAATGAAAACACACGTGATTATAATTAAACGTGAAAGATAGCGTCGATTCAATTTTCTCTGTCATCATTATCGATGCACGAAACAATTCGTCGTCTTACCTTGAGTGAAGCATATATTTCGCATAACCGTTCCTCGTGGAGCATCACCCATGCTTCTCGCGAAAGTTATGCTCTCACCGAAGAGAGCACGGCTTTCCAAAAAAGATAGGAACGAGCAATAAAGTTTTGATGAACTTCGCGCGGCAAGTGCGTCGCTTTATCATCGAAACGGGTAACCCACGGTTTTATCGTTCCCGTTACAATGCACAAAATCCTCGTACGTGCACCGTGCGCGTATAAAAATCGCGTAAAAGGCGCCGTAAAAGCTTGCAAGGGAACACATGCAAGGCTTCACGCGCTCGCGCGTTTCACGAAGAAGTCTCACGATGGGTCATTTGCATCGAAAAGTGCGCTGAAGTTACTTCGAGACTTCGATTACTTGGGCAAAATATTTATTTCTTGTTTCAGTAAAAAATTGCAACTTCATTTTTAATACACATTTCGCAGCAGTAGGATTTTAGCAACTAGTTCCCTCGGTGAGCTAGGTGCGTGTCGCATAATTCATATGATTAGCTTGATGCGTGGTAGCAAAGATGATAAGCGTGAGCTCGTAAATCATACTGGTACGGCTTAGAAATCACGATAACCTTTAGAAAATTATCGATTTTATCTCTACCGTAATTGCAGTATGTACGCAAAATAAATGTAAAGTGTTCTACAATGAACTTACTTTTATAACATAATACAGAAGCAGAATAAAAGAAACCGAGCAAACCTGCATCTCTATTTTCAGCGAAGATTCAAATATTGCAACTGTCACGCAAGGAAAACAAATTATTTACGTCGCGAATAGATAGCATCGATATTATCGAGAAAAGAGCCGTAACTGTCCCAATTTCCAGCATCGCTGTGCACGCGTATTTGACTATTCAAATTTATTCAGCTGCGTGCAATTTAACACGCTAGGCAACATGACAGTTAAACTGTAGCTTTAGAGATGGTTATCTTTTATAGATATTAGGTATTGCTGACATAACATGCAATTGACGGGCAACGTAAGTCGGTAATGTCCCCATTTCATCGAGTACAAACATGGAAATCAGCGTAACGGCATCATTAACTGCTATTTTCAACGGACAGATTCCCGTTGATGTTCGTTAACGTCGGTACATACGATGGCTTTTCAACATGTGTATCAGTATTATACGTAACATTACTGTAGGAATACCATATTATTTTCTGGTCAATATATTGTCCGTATTCTGCTGACATTTAACGCGTAACGAAATGTCAATGTTATCGCAAAGTACAGACCTATCGGCATTTGCTCTATTTCTAGGCAGAAATATGTAAATTCATTCAAATTCTCCGACACATACAACTTTCTTTCCCCGGGTAACAATCAAATACTCGGCTAGAATTTTCAAAATTTTCGTCTCAATTTTTACTCCTCCACCTTTGACTCGCGTTTTCCCACGCACAATTCACTCAGACCGGATCGCTCCGGCAGCCACAAGGCCGAGGATCGTTCCCTCGTCGTCCGTGGGAGGCTGAAAAATTCGCGTGCCACCCTCGAGAAATTATCGCGACGGTGCACGCGGGCCGTGAAACGCCATGGAAACGAATACGACGTACGCCATTAACGGTTATCGAAACGGCCGTCGAAAAAATTCCATATCCAGCACGGAGTAGGCTCCAGCGGCGCAGCAAGCGGCTTTATGAACGAGATTTCATTTCCCGAGAAAATACCGCCAATACGGCTCGGGCATAGAGAGGCGAACCGATTTATTCCTAGGATTTCTAGCCGACCGATTCGTCCGCTGCTTTGTGCGGGAATTAGAGTCCACTTCTGTGCTCGCTCGCCGCTCGATTAAACGGTTTACCTCCCCTGTCCACCCTGCGCCGCCTTCTCTTTTGTGTCGAGTTCGGAGAACAAATTTTTGATGACGTGAATTTACCTTGACAGAGCCCGCTCTGCTCCCGAAACCGAAGAACCGATTTGGATTACGGAGACGAGGCTCTGGAAATACACACGGACCGCCTCGGAAGCGAACTGGAATCGAAGTTACTCTTTTTCATAAAATTTTGATAACTTCTGGTATTAATTACTGAAAATATGTCATGTAGCGCGGATTTAAATTCGATAGATTTTCGAGACGTCTTTTTCTAGGTGGGTTAGATTGAGGCAATTGGGTGCTCGTGAACGAGGTCAGTGTCATTATTAGGAAGCATTCGATACCATGGATTAACATGGTCCATTTGTCGCGAGTTCGTCTTTTAAATCTTCATCTAGACTAGAATTTCCGCCATTTCTGTCACGATCCCCGGTGCACATCGATCGTCGAATTAATAAATGCTCGTGGTCGATTCGAGATTCCTCGACCGTTTCAAGGAAAAGCCGCGACGTCCGTGAACCTTCCGCGCGAGCTGAAGGCCTTTAATTGGCCGGCGGGTATGGCGAGCACGTGGCAATTTAAACTTCATGACCTTAACTGCTCGGCAACCCGTCGGTGTGTGGAAGGTCGTAAAAGAACGGGGATACGAAAGGAGGAAGGAGGAAGAAGCGGGCCCGACAGTTCGAAGAAAGCGGATTAACAAGAGCAGGAAGAGGAAGCAGAAGCAGAAGCAGAAGGTGGCGGCGCAAGGATCGCGGGGCAGGGAGAAGTGAATAAATTCGAGTCGCTCAGAGCCAGTCACGCACGTCTCGCGTGTTAATCATCCTGACTTATGTGCGGCAGCGCCGGTATCGCTCGGAACAAGCGATGGTGATAAACGTTCGATGTCCTGACAGAGCACCCTCAGCCCAAAATGCTTCGCATAAAGTTTTCAAATTTGACATGTTCATTTCTACATACATATACAAAATTATGTTAAATTTCTATCCCGGTGAATTCGTGTCGAAACTACCAGTATCTAGATCCTGCCAGCATAGGGTGAAAGTCGGGAACACTAACAGTCGGGAAATTGCTGGGAAGTGCGCGAACGGTCTCGTCTGACTAGCTCTGTCTCAGCGTTTCGTTCCAGTCCCTCCATCTTTGCTCCTTCTTCGACTCCGTTCCCGCCTCCAGCCGTTTTCGCTCGACCCTCTGCAACTTTCACGGCGGCCAGTGATTTAGGCCTTGTAAATCTTCCTGCGGCCGCGCGTACAATCAGCCACGGAAGGACCACGTTCGATACGAGGATAATTGCCTCCTCCGTTGGCCTACCGGTATCCTTGAAAGCTTCGTCCTCCCTCGCCACCCTCGGCGCTGCCTCGGATCGACGATTAATCTACCGCGTGGAGCGTTCCGCCGCGAAGATCGTTTAGACGAGATGACGTCGAGAAATAGACGAATCGCCGGCCAGGAAATCTAAATCGGGCCGAAAGTTCGAAAGCTTAAAATATTGCCGTACTTCCGAACTGGATCGCGCGGCTGAATCCCGCGCGGCTCCCTCCCTCCCCCCCCCTCCCTCCCGCGGTCCCGCCAATTTTGATTTGTGATATTTCATAGAAGTCGGCTATACGGCTCGAACGTTTGTTCGTATCAGTGAATTTATTCCGACGTAAACTAACTGGAGGAAATCGTATCGCTCGAAACGGATTTCTGAAGCGGCGAACGTGTTTAACGAGACCGTTCGTTGCGGAGGAAATTATTCCTGGAGCGACCGCCGCACGCTTACCGCAGCAACTTCGAACGGATTCTAGTAGAACTGTTTGCGGAGAATAATAAATATATATGTAGGTTCTCTTGTTTTAAATTTATTCAAATGGGAACGTGAAGCTACGGTTTGGAGTCGTTGGTATTTCTTCGGAATAAATGGTTCGATGGTTGGAATTCTTCTAAAGAAATGGGATAGTAATTTGCGAGAAATTAATTTATACTTCGAATGTTCAACGCAATCGCAGCCCAAGAAATAAAACGTTGAAAGGATCCGCGTCGCGTTTCCCTTGAGCGTGTTTCCCGTCGAGTGGGCAGGGTGCGTGGAAAAATTTGCTAAAAAACGAGGAATGCGCGCGCGTACACACGCTGGGAAAGAGCAGGAAAATTGGTTGGCAACAACGAATCCATTTTCCAAACCGTTGAAAATGGGTATACGCCTCTGGAAGCGAAACTGCTGCAGTATGGCCGATGAACTTTAACGCTCGGCCGGGCAACAATAACGGCGCTTTTATCGGGCAATTTTTAGCGAACGGCTCGGGGACCGAGCGGTATCCTCCGCCAACTGCTGGCAAACCATTAAAACATTAGCGCGAGTTAATACTTTATAATCATCGACGTCACGGAAAATTCGCGGGATCGTGGTCGTGTTCTGTGCGCGACGAGTATCGGCATCGAGAAAGATCGGGAGGTGTGAATTTTATCGCGAGGGGGGACGAAACTGTGGCCGCCAGAGTACCACGGGCTATAAATTTTAAGATACACGTTATCCGGGAATATTTATAGACGGTATCGGGAAGATAGCGTTACAGGAATTTAAAAATATACAGGATGTTTACGATATCGTTTCCCAGTACTATCTTTAAATGGGGGAAATGAACAGGATAAAACGAAACCAAGGAGGAAATGTAGATTCGTTTATTGATTGGAATAAAAAGTTGAATTACAATAGTACAAAGGATTTTTTCAGGATTTTTGTCTAGTTTTTTACATAAATAATTTTGTACCGATGATATGTAGAAATGAATAATTTTATTGTCAATAGTATTCAGTAAAAGGACTTTCGCGCACATAATACCGCAGACAAACAGTAAACAGATTATGAAAACTTCGAGACACGAGGCCATCAAAGTTTCGACCGAAAAACACTCGCGACAATTCCCGAGAACGTAAAGGAGAAGTTTTTCCGGAAACCATGCAGAAGTTCTCGGTTGAGAAATGCATTAAGTGCTTTGTAAAAATGGAGTCTTCGTACTAGACTGATAAACCTTATTTCCCATTTTACTCTTTAAAAGGAAAGTTTGTCTTTGACGTATCCCTCGCTTCTTGATTCGCCACCGTAAAAGTAAAACGCTTCCCATCCCTCCCTCCCTCCCTCCCTCCCGCGTCCAACAAAAAATCACTTTCTTACGCAAATAGACCCGACGATGCTTCCCCGCGAGCGGGAGACCTTTGGTAGAGTTAAAAATATTTATTGAAATCGGGAAAGAGACGCGAACGCGGAGTTTAATCTTCGCAACGGGCGCAAGTATATTTCCGTGTAGCCGCGCTATTTACTTGAAAACATTCACGGCGACGGTAAACAGTTTTAGGAAATCCGTTCCTTTGGAATTTGAAACTTAGACAAAGAATTCCATCTCCCGTACCGGTTCACCTCTCGTCGTTGACCCAGAGCGAAAACACGCACACTAGTCCACCGCGTTCAGCTGACGAATGCCCGTGGAATATTTTTTGAGAATAATGATATAGTCTCACGCTTGCGCTTATCTTCTTTCGTACTCTAGTATGTTTCGTAATCGAACACAGACTTGCACGTTTCTTTTAAATTAATGACAAATGAAGACTTGACTCGAGATCTTAAGTTTTGGTTCCTCCTCTGGTTTCAATTTGTCTAAAACAATAGAAACCTTACCAGTGACGATGTCACTTATTCAAGTCACGAATGCGCACTCTTTTAATAAGCGAAAATAATTTTTTATCCTACCAAATATATTCAAGTACAGACGATAGATTCCATCATGGCAAAGATTTATCACCCGACCAAGGGAAATTTATTACACACCCCTCCCCATCTCCCGTCTCTGACAAGAAACGAGAATATACCCCGTCGCAAGAAACGAAATTACGGGAGATCGTGTCCGTCAAAAAAGCTGTCCCATTTTTGTTTCACCATTCGTATTAATTACTATGCGGATAATGGCGATCTTTCGTGCGACGAATTAATTTTAAATTCAAAGCAACGAGTTCGCTTCGGTACGAAAGCGGAGACGAGAAAAAGTCCGCGGCTCGTCACCGACAGGAGCTTTCCGTCAGGGAACGTCTTGGAAAAAGCGGGAAAAGAGGAACGAGCGACGGCGTAAGAGAAGATAAGACCATCAAGCTCGCAGGGAGGACGGATGGGAGACAAAAGCCATTCTTCTCCCGCGATGGAAAATTATTTGTTTCCGACACTCGCCGATAGAAACTTTCTTGACCGAGCTTCTCGCCTTCCACTCGCGCATTTTGCTCGCCGCGAAAGATTTTGCCGTGCGTTCAAAGGCGGGCGAAAGGAAAAACGGAAATAAGAGCAGGAGGGTGGAGAAAAGGGTTGGATGAGAACGACGACAAGATGAGAGACGAGATCTCCGTGGCGATACGTGGGAGACATCTCTATATTCTTAAAACCGTCTCTGGTAACAATTCCCAATAGCTGAACATCGAATTACTAGTTTTATATATTGATAGGATTAGGGTAGAGTAACTCCTTTTTGGTATTAATAGTAGAACTGGTAAATTTATTTGATACGCTTATCAAAAAAATATATATTATAGCTCTGCTACGACAATTACAGTTTCGTTATCTATTATCACAAGCTAAATAGCGATTAATCTGCGGTCACTTGCTACTCTACTGTTTATCCATGGGCATCAGCGTGCCCAGAGAGCGAGCTTTTTGCTATTCGGTCGCGCACTTTGCTCGTCGCGGACGATCTTGCTGCGCGTCCGTCGCCACGGAAACCGCTGGCTCGCGCGCGTTCAAAGGCTGGCGAAAAGAAAAAACGAAAATAAGAGCAAGAGAATGAGGAAAGTGCGGGCGTGGGAGAACGGGGACAAGATGGGAGACAAGATCGCCGAGACGATACGCGGGAGATGTAAGGAACAACTTCGCGGCAAGTGACGAGAAGCCGACTTTTAACCGTCAGCGGTGCGACGAGCGGAAGTGGATGAAGCCCGAAGGAAAAAGGAGGCGACGGACCGAGGGGCTGGGGGGCAGAGCCGCGATGGTGAAAGAAAGCTGGAGGAGAAGAGGACGCGACGACGCGGGGGCTGCAACGCAGGCGACGAACTGAGATTACAGCGAGGCGGTAAATAACACGTCACCCGCTACTCCGTTTACTTTGCGCCGCCATGGGTGAAGACGCGGCAGTTTGACGAGCGTAAAGAACCTTGGTGGCGCTCTCCTTCTTTGGAGAAGGAGGAAGAAGGATTCCCAGGACGAATGGTCAAGCGACCAGGAAGACGATTGTGTCTTCCCTAAGGACTACTACCTTCCAGGCTCGAAAGATGCTGATGTTTGGGAATTTTCTCTGACGATATTAAATGTCGTACATAGAAACACGACAGAAATTTTATAGCGACGATCTAGTTACTATGTCAGGAAGGTGGGAAAATAATGTAAAATGAGAGAAATGTTTTGCATATTAATTCTGCCACATATTCACATAAAGTTTTGATTTCAACGAAATCGTGTGTGAACGTAAAGCACATTGAAGTATACATATTTGCAAATCACAAGTCTAATGCGAATGATAAAATGAACGCGAACTAGCTTATACAGTGGCCCAACGACGATATATGTAAATAAAGCGAACCCTGCGGCTTCTCCGATAGCCTTCGTGTCTACGTAAAGGATTCGTTGGACGTAAAAATACCTGTCGCCTCGGATGATGGCGCTTTAACGCGGCGATGTCATCGTTGGTGATCTATGATCGATTCCCAATATAGACGGGGGCCCTTGAGCAATGAATTCACCTTAAGAGCATCAAATGGCCGCACCTCGGTGAAAGCCACTTCATGGTAATTACATCGGCGATCCCCCGATCATCTGGAAGGCGTTAAAGCGCGAATGAAATCAGCCGGGAACACGGGGAAAAAAGTACCCGAGGGTTTACAGCTCAGCGCCACCCCGTAGCGACCGAGGATGATGGATCGGTTCGTGCTAGAATAACGGCGGCGTTCCGTCCTAACAGCCATTTCGTAATTACACCGGCAGTGATTCCCTTGCCTTCGTCTTAGCTATCGGCACCCATCAATAATCTTTCCTCATTCTTTCCATCTAATCGCCGTCGCGGTACTGTCGAGGCGTACGTTAGTCCAGGAACGGGGAATCCGTGGTTCAGAGATAGAGTATTCCGTTATTTGATTTCATTCCTATGCGGATGATCGTCGAAACAAAAATTTGCTCCGATAAGATTACTCTCAAATTTTCTTTTGATTGAATTCTATCGAATTCTATTGTTGACGTGGGATTCTTTTATTATATTATTTTATGAGACGTTGATTTTTATAATTATAATAAACATTCACTCTAACTCTATTTTTCATTTCTGTTTCAGGTAAGCCTCGAAAATTGAACTTTGACCGATCCAAGATTAGTTTCCAAAGAGAATTATCGTAACAAGGTATTTATCGTAATTATACATTCTAAACAAAAATGTGTTCTTACATTGTAAACGTGTAACGCTTTAGTTAAATCTTTCGAGATTCTTCAAATCTGGTTTCTCGACCCGAGATGTCTCGAGACGGATCGAATCCCATCACTGTCTGGACATATTTCGAAACAGGAAGTGCGACTCTATGCAAGGCAGCCCAGCCCCATGCTTCGAGATGGCGACCGCGCGCCGTTCGTTCGATGATTTTAGGCAAAAACATACTTCCATACGCCGGGCGGCTCGAGCATCGAACCGGGAAAGCCTGCGAAGGCTTTTAGAGGATATTACATACCTCCTTGAAGGATATTAAATTCTGAGATTTATCTCGCCCCCTCCGCGTCTCCCTATCAACCCTACCGTGTTCAGCCACCCGATTACCCAGTTCAGATTCGACGACCCTGCTACCCTTCTCTGTACCGCGGGGATTGCTGATTGCAGCGACGCTTTTTGGAAAAGTTATACCGCGAAGAGCATAATGTCGTCGTCGGTTTATGAGACCGGGCTACGTTTTGCTCCTTGTCCTTGCGCGACGCCCTCTTATCCCGTGTTGTACCAGGTGCTGTAATTAAAGCGGAAATATTAAAATGAGCTTCGCTCTTGCAACGGGAGCATCGACTAGCTTTGAATAATGAAAGCTATATTCTATTGACCAACCGCAAACGGAAGGAAGCTGAATGAATAATACGTACTAGCAACCAGCAGTCGTTACTCGACTGAAGGGTCAGCATCTATTCGTGCTGTTTGAGTTTATTTTTATATTTAAACAATAATTTATGCTCGTTTAATTCTTTTTAACGCGAAGTTTAATGTAGAACTATTAATAATTTTTCTTTCAAATTGAGAGAACTATTGCTTATATTTTTTGGAAATTTATAATAAACAAAGAAAACCGTTGAAGAACAAGGTAGCAAGGACTCCGATAGGCTAGATCGTTCGTGCATGATTTCGCGACTTGAAAATGGAGAATTATACGCCCGGAATTAATTCATGATCGTACAGGGACCGTTCCCGATTATTGCATCTCTCGTGGGTCTACCGGAGCTGATTAGAGTTACATTTGCACTCATATTTAGACCGTAACGGCACAAGGAATCTACGACTTTACTACCCTCGATGGTTCTATAAGCCGTAATCGCGTAATTAACACGAAGTTAATTCTCGGTAATCGATAAATCCCTGACAAAACGCAATATCAACAAATGTCGTATTACGATCATTACCATAAATCCCAAGGAACGTCAGAGACAAAATGGCATCGACGATGAACGTTCCCCTGGGGATCGCGAGTTGAAGATGCAACAGCTCGCGAAATATCCTCAATTAGCCGAATCACGACGACGAGAGCTGGTTGCGAGGACAGTGGAGCTTTTCCTTTGAACGAAAATATCAAAGGGTAGCCAGGGAAAATCCGGGGCGCGCGTACGCGAGCGCGAAATCAGTAAATGTTGGCTTTTGGGCCGCACGACGCAGCACGCGTGGTCTCGCTTTCGCGTCGCTCTGTTCCCCAGCGACAGCTGGGTAACTAGGTGGACAGTCACGCGGGATAGAGGAAACTAATTACTGGGGTACAAAGGATACGCGGCGTCATTCTGATTATCACCCTATCCGGAAATGTCTGAGCTTCCTTCCCTCCACCCACCCACGACGCACGCACTGCGCGAGTTTCGGGGCGGGGGGTCTTCGCGCATTTATTATCACGGCCATCGACGGCGTTCGTATGATTAATTGTCCGTCAACGTTTCTTCAGGATGACTTTGCCGCGGGAGAGAGGCACGACATCGTTGGATATCGATTTAAGTCGTCGACACCGCCTCGCGTATCGAGGGAACGAAAACGGCTCGCTTTTTTCCATTTTTTCTTCCTCTTTCCACGGCACCCCCGACGAAAATTCGCTGCGGATGACGAGGGCATTAGTTATGTTTTTCGATAACGGCTTGCTTTCCCCTCTCGCTCTTTGCCGTGGAATAAATTACGCCGCATGAAAGCAGGGATCGACTGAGCACGGGTTCGTTGAGTTCGTTCTCGAGGGTCCATTTTGCAAGAATGACGCAAAGAAGTCAGTAAATGCGACTTACGACCGCGACTGTGGCTGGCTGCCTCGCGTGTAACGAAGGTAACTAAGTGTTCTGTAACCTGTTATCGAAACGGTGAACCGTCGGAGCCATTAACGGGGAAATAAATTTCCTTTTTACGGGGGTGCGCAGTGGGAGAGGGAGGGGGCGAAGGAAACGTTCATCGGGTCGGTCACTTCGGTGGGGAAACGTGAACGCCAGAACGCCTCCGATGCGATACGAAATCTTTCATGGTTGCATAATAAAAGCTCGTTCGCGAGAGCGGGATATGATTAAACGACTCGAAAGGAAATCCCTGATAAATGAAAAGTATATTAATGCGTTTTCGACCCGCGCGTCAAGAACCAATTAACGACGAGGCGATTTTTGAGTAATCTTGAAAAAGTGTGACTACAACATTTACTTAAGAATATTTTTCGTCTTTGATAGTATAAAAATTTTTTAGTCGTCGCAACGAACAAAAGGCTGCTCCTGTCTCGTCGCCATTCGTCCTGAAATGGGCTAATTATAATTTAATTTTTGTCGTGCGGATATCGTTATCATCAGTCACGGCGTTCTCTAGCCATTCTGATCCGTTGACGAGTCTATAGTGTTCTGCTTCATTATAACGAGAGGATTCTTTCTCTTTCCGGCTTACCTTTTTTCCACGGCGACGTATTTAATCGCTACTACCGTTATTGATATCGACATTTCTGAAGAGAATAATGGAACCTCGCTTAAAGTATAGACATTGGATATGCTCGACGTAAAACAGTCAACTATTTCTTATTATAACGCGATCGTTTGCGAGACGAGTGGGAAAACATTATTTGTCGCGGAGAGTAGAGATGAAATGTAAGCAATTTTGATCAATGTTTCAATTCTATACATTTTTTTCTGTTATCTCTGTTATTTTTATATTTTCAATTATAATTTTTTCGAAGCAATGAACCCTACTAAAAAGAAAGGCCTTGCTCCATTATTTCGCGCAGGATAAGCACAAATCAAAAGACTGAAAGTGATCAGTATCCACCCCGTCTCCCGGCGAAGCTTCGTTTCCCCCGGAATTCGCTCTCGAAAAGAGCTATATTTAGTCCGTCGATAGCCTTTGTCTCGGGGTGTCCCGCAGTTCCAACCCTCGGGCGACTATCTACGACCGAAGTAACTTTATTATCGCGCCCAGGTGGATATTTTCGAGGGATAGTCGGCCGCAGCAACGCTCGCGTTCGCAAAGTCGTCGGGACGTTTTATGCGTCCGACTATTTGCACCTTTTAACGCCTCGTCCTGTAACCACGCCGACCATTTAAAGGGTACGGGCCCGCCTTTTAACTAGATAGTAGGTTGTCTCCGGTTAGGACTAGCAACCTTTGCGAATTACCCGAGTGCTGTCCTTTCCCACCTTCTCACCCTTCTTTTTCCACCCTATCGTATACCCTCTTCGTGTACCTCGCTCTATCTTTCTCTCTTCCTATATAGATATATAGATATTCTTCTCTCTCGTTCTCAGCGTGCTTGAACGTTAATGTAATACGCAAGGTCTACCAGCGTTAACTTACACAGTGTGTCCGAGGATTACCGCGTCGTTGCTTATCTGCGCTCACCAGCTACGTGTTGGTATACCACGACGATGGTTTGCCTCCGGAGATATGCACGTTTCAATTTATTACTCACTGCAGACAGACTCGAATTCCCACGTATACCTTTCGCCGTCCCCCTGAATATTTCAGATTTCCGTCGCAACACCGCCGCTGTAAACTAGACCCGAGTTGGTCGCCTTTTGTCACGTAGGCGGGCATAAATCTCTCTCTACGGGAAACGGAAACGCGGGGCCTTCGATATTAATGGAAAATGACTACGTGGCGAGTTTTAAATTGCCGACTGTAACGAGCCCGAGCCTGAGACGACCGAAGAGATTTTTCGGGATGTCGATGGTGAAATTAAGGTCGAACTGCGACGTCATTGAAAGGTCAACTACAGGAAGCTTTATTGTAGATGTCTTATTTTCACTTTCAAGCGTGCCTCGCGTCCAAGTATGAATTCTTACCCTCTGTCAAATGGAACGAAACGTCGAGCGACGCGGGACGCGGTCGAAAATAAATCGATAATCGCCGAGAACCACCACTTGTTCGCACTCGAAGCCAGCCGAAAGTCGACAGAATGAGCGGAAGCAGGGAAGGAAATGGGGTTGACGGAAGAGGGGTTGACAGAAACAAGATAGACAAACCGGGCGTGGAGGGAAAGAAAGAGACGACAGAGAATAGAATGGAAGGCGATTTCGTCGCGAGTGGCGAGAAGTTCGATAACGAAGATGATTGGAAGCACGATTGGTGGCAACGGTAACGGCGTTAACGGGGTAATAATAACCAATCTCGAGGCGATTTCCTCTCGGCTCGACCAATCAGAAGACGCGCCCTCATTTCCGTCCCCTGTTCCGTCGCGCCTTACCGTGGATAATCGAATTTTTGAGCGGCTCGTTTTCAAATCTCGAAAGTCGTTCGATGACGCGACGGGACCGTAGCAGCACGGCCCCGAAAGCGGAGTTCGCGACACGCCTCCTCGTCCTCGTTCCTCCGTGTTCTATTCCCTCCTCGAACCCGATGGAATCGAAGGATCCTCGACGCCACTCGACTCTGGCAATAACAATCTTTCTGATCAGATCACAGCACTTCGCTCTCTGTCGCGCGTGTCGCCGATACGGTGCCAAATTTCAATCAAACTTGGCCAAATTTCAGGAGTGCCGTGGAACGAGCGTTGGGACATATCGTTCCGTCTCGAAACGATCTTCCGATATCACCCGACGGGGATACTTCCGAAAGTCGTGCTCCTCGTAAAATCTCTCGTATAACTGGCGGTATATGCCTCGCGTTTAACCATCGGCCCATCGAGGATCTACAAAACGCGATGTTGTTTAATCAGCCGAGGAATAAAAATTGTGCTAGATTGTCTTGAGTTGGATCGTGGACTCGTTAGCGAGAATTTGCTTGATCTCGTCTTCTGTAAGAGAAAACTGGGCTATCATTTATCAACCGAGGTAGTAATTAAGGTTTGAACTCTGCTGAAATCTCAGCACTCCGATGTAAGGAGGAATCGTCTCACATGCCCACATCGGGACCGTCAATTATCAATAGGCGAAGCACTGTTAGAGAATTCATTTCTCAGAACAGTACGAAGGGAACAATGAATGCGACACAATGGAACGAAGTTTAGCCAGTCGGGTATTGTTTTCGCTCGAATCACCGGTCGCTCGAGTCGAAGCGGGGGGTAACGCTTGATCGCGAATCCGAGCAGTAAATTTTATCAATATCCGAGACATTACCGTGCTTCCTCCGTGTTTGTCCTGGCAATGAAACGAGTCCAGCGTCGAGTCGGGTGTTTGTCAACGTCTCGTCAACGAGTTTGCACGCTCGACGGGTCTAAAGTATAGGTCGGGTGCTTAGCGTCGCGGCAAGCAAACAGCTGGTAACGCCACCGGGAAAAATCACGTTCAGTTTCGAGCAGCGTCCTTTCACATCGCATCCGTTTCGTCGCGTTTCCTTCCCTCTTGGCGGTCGACGTCCGCCCGGCTTAGCTGCATCCAATAGCCTTCCCCGGTCGTTTCTTCCTCCAAGCACGCGACATTCTTGGCGGCGGAAGGCCGCACCGCGATTCGGTGTCCTTTTGCTTGTCTGGTGCAAGGATCGTCCTCGATGGACGGTAAATCGCAAAAGGAACCCGATTGCCTCCAAGAAAAGCGTTTATAGAGCTAAGCCAACTCGTAAAGGAGGCGTGTCTTGGCCCGAAGACAAAGCCACCAGATGTCTCTGACGGCCCCACCACTGGCCATCGATGTCTCCTCCGATTATCCCTTTATTCTTGCTCCTCGACCGTCCACTTTTCGTCTTCGTTTCTCGCCTTTTGCTCGCCGCTTTTAATCCACTTCTAATGCTTTTAACCGACGGTCGCGGGTGTATAGTTATTATTCATGAAAACTGAACGGGGATTTTGATGGTCCGACAGCTTCGGCTAGTCGGTAGAAATACTTTTAGATGAATATTGCACAAGAACGTGCACTGCTATGGGGGTGAGTCAGGTGCATCCTTGATTTGTCGATAGAGTTCGTACAGTTTTTCTTTAACAGAATCTTTTTGAAAATATCTCTCGTTTTCGTCCCATGTGTCAGTGTACAGCATGCAAGGTCGCGAACGCGGTTGATCGATAGCATCGACGAATTCGTTAGGAGA
Organism: Hylaeus volcanicus; assembly: GCF_026283585.1. Classification (NCBI taxonomy): domain Eukaryota; kingdom Metazoa; phylum Arthropoda; class Insecta; order Hymenoptera; family Colletidae; genus Hylaeus; species Hylaeus volcanicus. Next base: position 27,058,751 of record NC_071978.1, on the reverse strand, counting down.
GATCGGCGCGAAGGTGGAAAGGCGTCAGGTAATTTCGTTGGCTAGTCATTCGCCCGTCTCGTCGACGTTTCCGTCCCTCGGAGTTTTTGAAAGAAAGTTCCGACGTTTCTAGTCGAAGATTCGTACGAAACGAACGAACCGGAAAGGAGATGGCGGTGGAATTGGCTAAAAGCAGAGGTGGACTGTGGGAATGTAAGGGAGAAAGGAGGGTGGTCGGATTCTCGAACGGAAAAGAGCCATACCACGTTCCCCTGGCCTGGGCTAAGTTAGACTCTTTCCCTCGGCAAGTTCGGTATAAGTTCTAGATATAAGCCCTCCGCCTTATTTTGCTCCATTTCCTGACTCTTAATTACTTTGCTAATTCTTAACTAGGAACCTCGGCATCGTCCCGGAGTCTGAAATAACAACTCGCATCCCCCTCGGACCTCCCTCCTGCCTCGGTACGGCCACCCTCACCTCATCTACTTACCTCGCTCCCGGACTGTTTAAACCGAGGCAATTCTTTTTTCGTCTTCGTTGCCCACCCTCGCGTCGTTTCCCCGCCGAGCCAACAACCAATTTCGTTCACCGTTAACATAGGATCGTTTATTTGCAAAACGGATCCCGTTCGAGGTCGACGGAGAATTATTTGCCACGAAGTTGCGCTCGCTGCTCGGTTCCTACGTTTCTTGTTCGAGCGAGATTGTATTGTTAACCGTGCGCTCCCTTCATTCGCATAGTTGCTCGTTCGGGGTTTCATTTTGGTCTTGGAAGATCGTCTAACGCGTTCCACAATTACAATATCTAATTATATTAATTCGAGCAAACTTTCGTTCAACTTCTCCCACGTTTTGGGTCTTCGTTGGTATACGAAAAAATAAGTCTGAATGAAATTTTAGGAATGACTATGAAAAGATCACGCGCGAATAACGATTAGTAGCCATCGTAAAATAGAGAAGAGAACTGACTGCGAAATATCCCTTCGCTCCACGAACATTCTCAAAACGGAACTCTACAACAGGGTAAACGATGTTCAAACGCATCCCGTGAGAAGACGATGAATCTTCCCAGCCACATCAAACCTGTATCCATGCA